>NC_134755.1:8275000-8489969 GCF_050436995.1 Anticarsia gemmatalis | reverse complement strand
TAGGGACTGCAGCTAAATAGCTTTTAAAAGAGTTTGCATTTTCCTTTTGAGCTTCGAATAGACGAAAACATCTGTCGGGACTTCAACCCTCCGACGTGAAATAAATGTTGTTCTTTGTGTCGAAGTTAATTATGGATCGAACGGTATCTAGCGTTAGATAAAGATGTTGTTTGTAAGCTACTGCTTGCACAGTGCAAAAGTACAGTAAACATTCAGTTTTACATATGTATAATACAAGTCTTAAAACTAGTTAAAGCATCATAGAGTTTGTTTCCTAGAAGCAAGTCGGGGTAGAAACAAAGAGCTTTAAGATTAAAAAAACAAAGCGCTTTATTTTTCCTATAAAATATGTAATAGAAGCCATCAAATCGCAGTAAATAAAAGTGATTCGCAATTAACTGCGGTGTAATGTGAAGGCGCTGGCCAAGATCGGTGGTAGCGGCAACGCCTCGCGATCCCTATCGGCCCGGAAAGGGCCGCCTTAACGCGTGCAAGAGTACCCGATAAAGTATCGTAGTCAGCGGAATTGTATGAGTTATATTGTGCGAAGTGTTGTTTTAAATTGTACCGGTAATTTTATACGATGCAAGGGGTTGATAAACGCTGTTACTTAGTCTTAATTTTGGAAGGAAAGAGTAGCTGTGAGTTTCAAGCAAAACGATCCAGAAAGTGAAAAAAATATCTGAATTTTGTTTATGATAAATAGGTTTATTTACAATGTGTGATTATTAACAGCATAATAAACATAAAACATCAGTCAAAGCGTCGAATCGCAGTCGTAGTTTACTTTTAATGAACTGCAAACGATAGTCGGTGAAATACGCAAATGTAACATTTGCCAATAATGAACCGGCGATATTACCTTTAGTATAAATAATCCGTGCCAAAGGGTGGGTTCGATGCGATGCCACTGCAAATCAACCCCCACTACAACCCCCCCACCGCGGGCTGTCGACGATAAATAAAATTCACGTTTTAACAATAAAATGCATTTTCCGCAAATGCTCCCGGTGAATTATTGTTCGGGCTTTACGAGCTTAAAATTATATGGGCACGTGAAATTTTCGATCTCGATAATGCATGGCCCGTGTACCGCCAACACTATTTTCGGACGATACAATGAATGCGATTTTTAAATTATGGACCACTTACATCGATCAATTTCATTTACTAGAATGCAGTGCAATTTTGTTTAGTGAACTTTCAGCTAGTTAACGTTTAGGGTTAGCGGATACTTGCATTAGATAATGCACACATGGTCCAAGGAGGGTTGCATTTTTTATGCATTTTTCCATTTACAGACAAACCAGAGCTCCCCAAACGTACCCTTACACCCTAAAATAACACGTCACGTAGCAACCATAAAAATACTTATAAAACATTTCCCGATGGAAAAAATACAATGTTTTATTCGCAACAAAAATACATCACACGACCGCTTGATGGAGAACCAATAGCGAGTGTCCCTGCGGCACAGATGGCGACGCGGACGCGGAGATAGCAGAAAAATATGAATTGTAGCATTCGATATTTGTCACTTGAATTACAACTCCCGACGGATACCCGGAATGGTGGGACTACGACTCGCACCTCGTTTGCTGAATGATCTATTTTTTCCACTGGATTTCGGCCAGTGTGTATCGCATAAAGCTCGGTTCAATCACTCGGTAAATTACGCCCTCCACGTGCGAACCCGCTTCGCCGATGATGCATCCTATTTTCAAATATGAAACATTTATTGGACGAATAAAACTGGAACTAAAACAAATGATTCACGATAATCTAAACACACCTATTTTCGTTCTAGTGGTGCTTACACTATCAATATTCTCATCGATTGTAATATACTTAGCGGCGTCATAGATTGTAATGCGGGCTATAAAGCAAGATTTGAGTGACCGTGGTCTTCGGCGGCCGGCCTTAATACGACAAAATCTTGAGTAATGGTCCCCAACAAAATCTTTCGCCGCCGTAACAAGCTGCCACCGTGCGGGAGCAATAAGTAAACAAAACTCGTAATAACGGCCAGTCACGCCAAGGAAACCAATTTGGGAGGTATTTGTAAATGTCAAATATGTTTGTGCGCACCTATTTATTGCGAGCATCCCTCACGAACGAGTAAATAACGGAGACACTGCGATAAAGTGAAAAGAGATACCCGAAAAGTGCGGCGAGCTACGCCTTAAGTGCTAAACCGTGGTCATCTAAAATAAGCTTTAAGTTCTGTATGGTAGAGCTGAAAATTGAACAGGATATTAATGTTCTAAGCTGCTACGTGTTAAGGTGCCTGCGTATACAAGTGGAAAACTCAGTGCGCCACGTGCGAATGATTCATGTTCGTCCCTTAATTAAAGAAGATTTTAATTGTATCGGATGTCTGTGAAAGCGAAAATAATGCACTCCTAAATTGGGGTTGGAATTTGGAAATTTATTTTTGTTAGCCGACCGAAGTATTGGCTTGCGTGTTTTACGTGATACCGATTTTGGACGTTGAAAATTTACCAGTTTATATATTTGGTATTTTTTTGGCAAATGGATGGGGGCGATATACAACAAATAAAGTGCAGTGAACCATTAGATAGTTTCAAAATGTCTATACTTTTGGCAACTGTTGTTTGAATAGTAGTGTTTAATGGTATTTTTCAAATGTGTTCAGTATTATTTGTGAGGCAATCAACAATTTCGTCTAGCAAACTCGAAACACCCTTAAATTCAGTAAATTCATTTTGCGTATATAAAGTCAAGCTGCCGCCGACTTAAAATATCTTTCTTAATTACAAAAGCCTTTGTTGAACGTATCTGATCTATGTAAGCAGCCGGGGCGAATGTTTTAAATAGCAACCCAACAAATAGGTTCCGGTTGAGCGAAATAAGCAAAACTCCCTAATGAAAGAATATCTGAAGGGTTGTCAAGCGATTTAGAAATTAAATTAAACATTTATTTGTTTTAGATAAATAATACTATTTCTTCTGTTTACATAGTACTACTTCTAGTAGTGAAATAAAAAGATATGAACTACGCGTACACAAAAGTCATTCGATATATTTTTTTAGATATAGTCGCATGCAGAAGAAAAATGAGATGTAATAATTTTATTCTTAGATTTACTCGTATGCTAAAACATTAAAATGTCTAAGACAGAACGTGAATTCAAAAGACAAAAGACATTTCAACCTCAACGAACAAATTCTATTTTCATAAAAAAAACAGCAAAACAACTAACAAACATCAATAAAGACATGCCAATAATATCAGTAACCGAAAATGTCCACTATTAGACATTATACCGTGAATTTCCCTACCATAAAACGATGACGGAAGCAGTGTAACGACCCTGTAAGCTTGCCGCGTACTTCATTTGGTGAACAATGGAGCCGGTCCCACCGCCCCAGTGCTGGATAAATTGAGTCGGGCTTTAACTCGCGCCTGCCCGCGGAAAATTGGGGAAAATCGATTTAAATATCTTAAATGTGATGGCTTATCTCGATCGTAGGAGTTAACCCGTAGTCGTTGCAGCCATTGACATTTGTGTTACATGTAAAAGCACCTTTTAAATTCACATACGTATTTTTTACCTGTGATTTTGTGTTGCGATAAAAATAAGCTTATATCACACGGACGTAATGTATTTTTATTTTTAATATTACAGTAGTTTCAGCGTTTTATCCTTGCTAAAAATAAACTTTTGTTTTTTTTTTATTCTGAATCTACACGTAAAATAAGTTTATGTATATCTTATAGAAGGGAGAAGATACATTTGATTAATTATGTGCGAAATCTTGAAGATACGCTTCAGTAAGTTGGAATAATCAAGGCATGCCAATTAAGAAGTGCAGCCCTTTGAAAGGCAAAATCTAGATAGCCGTTCGGTCGGCCCAAGAGAACCGAGCCGATGTATCTCGGGTTGCACGCGAAGTTAAGTAATTCTTAGTAGCCAAATGCAAGACAATATACATAGGAAATATATTATGTGAAAATGGCGTCCGCAAACACAGTTAAAATGCATTTTGATGCCAAAATTGTCTGATATTTCTTGCCTATTAATTGGCACGCAAATTCTGAAAAGTTGTCGCTATAATACGTATATTATCATATGTTTTCTAAAGAACATATTTATGATGATAATTGTCTACTTAATTATTGTAATTCTCATATTTTCATTACAGCACCAAAGGAAAAATTTCACTTAAAATTCAGTACCGCATCTGGCAGAACAAATCTATTTTCTCAACTGTAGATCAAAAATAAATCGCTACGGCCGTTTTGTGAGCCCTCAGACCTCAAAGCAAAGTAAGCCTCCGCTTAACTCAACCTAATAGAATCACCTCGGATTGCTTTCCGATATTTACTGTTTGATTTTTCCCCTCGTGTTGAGATTTGGGACGTTTACCCAAAAGAGGCGTGGACGATGGTAATAGCCGCTAGGGTCGGCTGATACCTACATAACCTTTATAATTAACAATACGCCCTACACTCTATAAGGTGAGACTTGATTATTTTACGAGTTCCGCTTTTCCTTCCCTTCCCTGTTTTCGTTGTATTTTCCTCCGCTGAGTGGATTAATTACTTTTATAGCCTGATATTTTATTTATACTTAAAGTAATGAAACTTTGGAGTCATTCTAAATTTATATTATGTTTTTTTTAACTAATTCTAAGATCAACAGAGGAAATGCAATTTCAAAAAAATACAAATCAAATTATTCAACTGCGCGGCAAGTTTATTCGGTTGATCATGCGCAAATATTTATCGATGGGGACGTAACAAGATAGGGTCAGAATTTATTGAAAACCAGCAGCGTACATAGGTAACTTACATAAATTGACATCGGCGGCAATCAGACAAATTGGGCTCCATCCAACCCTCCGCTTACCGAATTAATCTGATACGTAGGTTTTCTTAGACAAAACCACTTCGATGGAGAAATATAGAGGGCAGGAAGAGGGAACATGAATACACGCTGATGCGATGCGTATTATTTATCATAGTTTCGCGTGTACAAGCAAAAAACCTAACGAATTCATGCGTAAATGTACAAAATATGTGCTGAATAACATTTGAATATTTCTTCGGCCAATTCGGAAGTCAAATGACATCTTAGAAGTGAATAATAGAACTTAAAGTTTCACTCGAGTAAACTTTTTGTTGCATTAAGTGCGTGTGTATACTGTGTATCGCCCCTTAACATGTATGTAGTACGTGAATAAATATTAAACAAATCCACCTTTAAATAAACAGTATGGGGGATATAACGTTTTTGCCTCATTCTGAGTAAACGGTGCTTAAGATATTTATTACAGGATGAATTGAGTTTTTAGATATTGCAACGAATGTTTATCTCACTTTTGGACGTATAAATAAAGCTACGATTTGTCTTTATGTTGCTGAGATGGTTTTGTCAGCGTTTTGTGATATTTACTGACTTTTCTATTTGTCTTGTAGGCAAACAACTTCACGGATGGAAAACCATGAGTCCGTGACTCGTATCTAAATAGTTTAATCCTGGCAGCTAGCACTAATAAGTTAAAAAAAGTTCTGATTAAGAAACCGAGCAATAAGCCAAGTAGTATGTTTATTTGCGGTGTAACATCAATCGGACTCGGCATAAAAACGTTCCGTTTCTTATCTCCCCTTTCGTAGGCAACATTAATAACATCTGCTCGAGACGTTTAAATCCCACTTCTGAGGAAAAACTGATTATCTAATTAGAAGAAAGCCTCTGCAAGAGTCTCCTAACTGGGGGCTAATCACAAATTAATGAGAGCTTGTACCAGGGTGTCGCGGCGCGATGATAATTCCAGCCGCCCTGCTGCGTTAAGAACCTCATCAATTATGGCGAAGCCTCCCTACCGAGCCCTGAAGCTTGCACCCCTCCTGATCTAGTCTACGTACGATGTTTTCTAGGTTCAGCACTTTGTGAAACGTGTCACTGAAGGGTTGGTAAAAACTGCCAACTAGGTACCTAATTGTTTCCAAAGATTTTGGTTTTACTTTCATGTACCTATTTTAACACATAATAATATAATGATATGCGTTGATTTAATTTTGTTTAATTTAGCTCATAAATCTAACAGATACACGCAATGCTCCACCCATCTGTGTTTCTCGTCGACATAAAACGGAATTTCAAACACACAAAAACTAACCATATCGGTTGATTTAATTTATTAGGATAATTTTATCGAAGTAAAAGCCAACCCTTGCAATAAGTAATGGCCCTTAGACAGTTGTTGTAGCGACACCAAACGCTTCCGTTCAGAAACCACACTTGATTTGTTGTTCCGTCCGCCGAGGAGTTACAGCCGCCGATGTTTGAAACACTCTAAGCCACCATATGCTACGGGTTCACAGCCAAACTTGGTAAATTTAGAATTATTTATTCGATCCACACATAACATTGACACAAAAATATATTTACGAGCAAATTAATCTTCATTCGAAGTACTCTCGACTCTACACTACATAATGTAGAGTCGTATTTCACACTCGCATGCAACGTTGTTTTAATATAACTAATCAGGGTTCATATCAACACAGCTATCGCGCGAAACACAACAGGTTTTATTTAGCAGTCTACAATTTGAATGGGATCACCCTAAACGGGGCTCTTGTTGTTATGCCATGAATATAAATCGTGATAAATTCCTCGCGAGACGCGAGGGGGCGCGGGGGCGGGCCGGCACAGCCTCAAGGGCTTTTTTCTTAAAAATAACTTTTGTCAGAGTAATTCGGAGGAGTCGCAGGATTTATGGAAAGGTGGTGTCACCCCGGTAATTAGTTTTTAACTAGTTGTGATAAGGGTCCTCCGTGCTTTATGCGCCCTCTGTAATAAGTTTAAACTAATGTTCGGATTTCTGGTATGAATTAAGCTCGCAACATCTGTGTGGTCAAAAAACATTCCATATCTCGCACGGATATCGTCGCACAAAACTTTCGTCAAAACAAAAGCGTCGCTAGCGATTGTTCTAACATGTCACAATATTTTTATTGTTAGCATATTTCGCGCGTTTGCGGCCCGTCATGCCGCAGGAATATTGTATGATTTATGTCCTACAACAAGAAGAAAAAAAAAGAAAGTTCTTCGTCGAAACTTCTTTTATTCTCAGAGAAAGTTGCGTAAAAAACTGGAGGCGCTTAGAAAAAAGCAATTTTCTAGCTCAGGTGTGTGAGATGTTCTTTATCTAACTTTGCATCCGAACCGCTTTGTTTATGACGGCATATTTTTTCGAAGTTTTGAACATTTTATTACGTTGTACCGTGAACTCGTACTTTGTACCTTTAAAAAGGCCGCCAACAGTAGAACAATTGTTGTTTTGTAAACTATATCTTAAAAAACTGGAACGGCTACCTGTTTGTTATAAAAAGCATAGGTTAACGTCTCCGGTGCGTATGTTCGGTATTACAAAAAACGAGTTTTGTACAATCTGTAACAAAAGTTTGAATAATAAGCCAGAGAAAGCCACATCGCCTTTTTAATGGACACGGAAAATATAATTTGAAATACTCTTTATAGCTCCCATAATGTAGCCAAGTGGGCCAAAAAATGGTTGTCACCGTCTGGCGTAGTACATTAGCATGAAGGGTGTGAGGCAAGGAGGCTTTATCAGGAGGGCCTTTCCTGAGGGAGGGCCAAATAATGCGATATTGCTCGTTTGTGCGAGGCCCTATTTATCTATTAAAAAACGCGAGATTTACGATCGAGTATAGGAAACTTTGGGAAGTTTTTATGTTGTTCCGCCGTTCTCGGAGCTAATATAAGAGATTGATGCGTGTTATTTTAGCTTTGTTTGGGTGTATATTAGCCGGTTTATTTTGATGTTCGGTGAAATTTTTATTACATTATTTTGCCCATAAAGCCTCTTACATTCGCATACATTACTTCTTGTTTACGGCGTTAAGGAAGTGGGTGAATGTGTGCTCGTATGTTGGTATAAACACACCATGCGGTCTCCCTATGACAGAAACATTTATCGATGCTCGTAAATTGTGTTTCAGATATATCACACTCACGATTCACTACCGAATGAATATTAATTAAAATATTCAATAAATACCGGTACTAACGAGGTATTTGCACATATCTCGCGATAGAGATTTGAGTGGCATGTTATTTTAGGGCGGGCGTACACGCTAAGTCGTGACTCTCGTGACTGAGCTCCGATCTGACAACGCTCGGCTTGAGTAATACGTCTTTATGGTTTCCAAATGGAACGGTTTTATAATAGGCCGATAGTTCATTTACGATAACTTTTAAAAATGCTTATTGGTAGTTCAAGTTCATTGAAAATTATAAGTAAAGTAAAGAAAATTGTAAGTCTAGTCTCCATATATTTACTTCGTATTTTTTTAAACTAGTGAAAAGAATAGCTCTTTAAAAATAAAATAGTATCTTATCGTTTTTGTAATTTAACGTCGCTTCCGATATAATCTATCCTTAAGTGATATCTAAGTAGTTAATTTATTACTTAACCACACTCGAGATTATTCCGATAAAGAATGCGTGAAACGACCCGTTAAAATCCTTAGTTCAAGTACTTTCTACAGTTACATCAATAAAAATATCCTACTATTTTAAAACTTCATTTAATGACATACCATATTTGGCAAATTTTACTTTTATTATTCTATCTTTAAAATGTCAATCCAACGCATTATGGACAAATAAAATTATTTTAAAACTTTTGAACAAATGTCATTTTGCTAGCCTTAAAATAGATTCCAAAATAATTGATGAAAATAAATTTATTGTTAATGTCTTTCACACTTACCGATAAAACTGTATTTTTATATAAAAAAAATATATTCAAACGGAAAAATATGAATTTCTGACACAAATTAATTTTGAACCCTAGTTTTTTGATCAATAAATAGTTTCATCAACTATTTTCATTAACACATTCATTTATGAACGCTAAACTGCAATTATTATGGGCACTACACACTACTTCGTTATAAAAAGAAGAAACACTAATTTAAAAGAAGAAGGAATATTAATTCAAAAGTTAATATAACATTATAGGTAGGTACCTACTTGCAAAAAAATAATTTTGTATTCAATATTTAAAATTATTAAGATACTAGCTAAAAATTAATTCGATAGTCTACTATTTAAAAGAGTAACTTATATTCCTATAAAGTTATTCAATGATAAAAAAAATGTTTTTACGTACTCCAATAATAATTAAATTACTTGCTTGAACATATTATTAAGAGCAAAAGAACCGTTTTTCTATACTAAGTAGGTACCTACTTCCTATAAAATAGAAAGAAATTTATTCAAATATCAAAAAACATAATACAAACTAGTATGTTCGTATACATGATGTATGTTTATTATCAAGTGCGAATATTGGCTGGAAACAGTGGTAAATTCGCGCGGACACCCGATAGTACGCTATTATCTGCCATTATTTGTCACTAGTGAACAATGCGAGCGCCCTCGTAACATACCTATCTGCTATCTTATAGCAATTTGTCAACAATTATAATAATGGTGTAAAAACTTAATTATGTTTGGTAATTGTACGGATCAGTGGTTGAGATTGTTGCCTAATGTTCAATTTGTTGTTATATAGAGTTTTATGTGTGTAGTATTAACTAAACAAAATGAAAAAGTTATCAACAATATTATCGTCTATCGTCGTATTTATGTTGATAAGAAATTAGATTTTTTCCTCAAATTATAGGTATAGTTCGAAAAATACAAATTAAGTTTTAGGTAGACAGATTCTTTTATTTTTTCTTTATGTAACTAACTGCTTAATCAATCGTGAGCATTATTTATTATTTAATCGAAAAGCTCCAGACATTTTGGGTCAGTGCAAAAGTCAAATCAAGGATAAATTATAACTCAAACCAGTCATAACTTTTCTGAACTAGAATTTTCTAGTAACCAACCGTAGTACGCTCTCTACAATATTCTCCATAGGTCCCGTACCAGAATAAGGCAGCCACAGAAATTAATACACGAACTACCCAATCAAATTCGTACAACACCAAAAACGCTTACAACAATGTAGTTCATACGGCCTGACAGATGTTACACTTAGCAAGAGCTACCGTACTCCGACGGGTAACCTAATAAATAATAGCGGGCTGAGTTAAGACCACCTAGCGAGGAAACACAGCTTGTTTACGATGCTACCCAGGCCGTATTGTGGCCACCTACGCTATATATTTTGCTTAGCAAATTGCCTCGCTCACGGTGTCTAATAACCCTTTAATGAAGGAAGAACCGTGATGTTTAATGTTCGTGCTTTATTAGGGATTTTTGCTTGCAATTAATGATGAAAGAGTGCTGTGTAACTAGTAGCGGCGTTTGTGATGGGAATTTAAAATTATTTACTTGTGGAATAATAAAGTTGGTACGAGTTTTTGTATTCAAGACTACGTCTGCTTTTGTATTGTAACGTAAATTTCAATGTGTAGTTAATATACAATTAAAAAAAAATCTTTTTAGAAATATGAATTTATCTAAAAAGCTAAGGTAAGAGTCTTAAGATATTTCTGTAACTAAACCATATTTGGGCATACATGTTGAGCCCTAAGGCTTTAACAAAATAATGGCAGTTACTCAGCAGAAATGATTTGATCTCTGGCATATCGCTGCACCCAAAAAAGGAGAAACCGCGCGCAAAGTTTATAAAGAAATACTTTACCGTGTCGTAGTTTGATAGGAATTTGAAAATGTAGGAAGTAATAAGTCTTCTACTGTTTAAAATTCTTTACGTACAGTGAATTCGTATAGAATATTTCAAACATTTTTATTCACGAGTGTATCTATTAGCTTCCTGTTATTTACTTACTACAACTCCTCTATAACGGTTGTCTCTTCTATGAAAAATTACCTGCAACAAAAAAAATTAAACGTTAAAATTCAATCAAACACCAGTCGACTAAAATTACATCACACTGATTGCTCGAGTTAAACAAATCTGCTTTTTGATGGCTAGAAAACGCCCCTTTAATAATATAATAGTAGATAATTATCACATTTAAATAATGTAACGCAAATTAATTCAAGCCAGAGCACGCGACTCGGCCACTCCATTCACAAAACTACAAGAACTGTCCGTAATACCTCATTTGAATACAATCTACAGATCGTATAGACGACTCTACGACATTGTTGTTATAGTTCAGTGAGTTCCAACAAACACTCAATTACATAATTGCATTAGGACACTTAATTCTAGCCTATACACGTCTAATGGTTATGACAGTTTGAATGAATGCGTGCTACGTCATTAGCGCCACTCCGCTATGGACTTACGAAATGAGGTCAAGGAGAGCTAAATTCGGATTCGTTTAATAAATTATTACCACTTAACGTCAACAGATTTAAATAATAACATTTGGAAGATTTCTCTAAAAGGGAAATAATTTTAAAACTGTATTTTAACAGTAAATTACAATAACATTATACATTTATTGTAGTAGGTATGTGAGCGTCACGCACACATAAAGTTCGAACTTTGGCACACTACCATAAATCAAGGGGCGTTATACGCCATGTTTCACGAGCCCAGGCCTTCTCTCTCGCTCCAGGGACATTTGTTATACTGCTGTCTCATTCTGGCATTAAGCTGGAGCTTTGAGGGGTCGAGGGGAGGGGGCAGATGTCTAGTCGTGACGTATTACTCGGCTGGCGGTCGGTCGGGTCAGTCGTTAGTTAGTAACGCGAAGTTTAATTGCTTAATTTTCTGCTTTATAATGATTCGAGAATTACGTTCACGAATTTAATTGGTACTTTGATTATATTATGTACGTATAGAAAGCGGAAATAACGCCTAATGAAGTACCTGATAGGAATATCGATATCGACATGAGCGCTAATTAGTTACAAACCGCGCCACCATTATAATGTATGCCGAGTAGGTTCCAATGCAAATCGCAAGTTCGATTCTAGAATAGACAATGCGAACACAAGTTTATAGGACCACCCACACATTTGCAGTGCATGCGTTTGATGTAGCACGAATCGAATTTATTGGAAAAATATGAAAATTGGAATTTCTTCGTTAGAATTGCATTTAGAATGTGCATTGTATGTGAAATATGACATAATATTTTGAATTATTGAAGAGTTTCACGTACCCTCAGTACAACAGATAGCAAAAGAGTAGGTAGCTACTGTAAAATTAAACTGCAAGAAGATTTATTCGCAATACATTAGACATGTAACATCACAGTAAGATCTGCAATAGATTTGTGTTGTCCAGGCTGAGACGTGATCAGACTGTGAAGCATCCAAATAACAATTCCAAACAGATATCTACACTTTGCTTGCTACATAATCCATTGTTAGATGAGATGCACCGGCGATTCTGTATTTAAGACACGTTCTGAAATCTTATCCAATATTAAGACGGATAAAATATTGTTTTAAAAGTGAAATTCAATAGTCTGGGAAATGATGATTTAAGTTTAGGAACATTTGATCATTTACTTAATTTATTAGTTTGTTTGTGTAAAGGGTTGATTCCACAGTACGTGGAAGTGTCTCAGGTTGACAGCGGAGTCCTGCCGATCGTGCGTACATCGCCTTTATTGCTATGTTCTTATTTGTATCGACTAATTCGTCGGCCGTTAAAAGTATCGTGCCCTTGTTGGACATCTCATTGGTCGGCAATAAATATGGTTTTATCTCTCGATATCGACCGCGGGCCGCACTGCGCTCCACGCGACCTACCCCCCCGCTCTAATGAATTACACAATGAACTCTCATCTAAATACAGAAAAAAGCTTTTAAAGGCACATATCAAAAATGCCCACAAAAGCCTACTAAGACAGGACTCACAGATTTATAGCACTCCCTTTGTTAAATCACGTAATCTCCACGTGGAGCCGCGATATAAATGGAGGTAAATGAAAATAAATGTAGTTCCTCATTCTGCTGCTTGCCTATTTACATTGTGTCCGAACATAAATCTGGCTCTGTTTAATGGTAATCTATTTTAAAAATTACCTGTTAAATCACATCAGGACAGATAACACATTGTTTGGGGTATGTGGTATAGAAAAAATGTTTGTCGGCCGATGCGGCTCAGATTTGTTGCCTTCAGGGTGGCATTTACATCATCGGCCCTCTCATATATTATGTGGCACACGGCTCGGAATACATTAACCAGGTACCAAATATTGATCCCGAAAAATTTAAACAAACCCTAATAATTAAAAGTATTTATTTAGTCGGCGTATTATGTGTGTTTATGACAAATATTCAACCGTCTTAAATCATTGTGATATCGCTAGTGCGCGGGCGAGTATCGAATTTAAATTAATGATTATTTATCGGCCATGTTTCGGACATCGATACGTGGCATCCACGCGGCCCGTGTCGCACCCGGCATAGGGCCATTTTCGGCAGTTTCCGGGTGCCTATTCTATAGTTGCCTATGTCCAACTAATTTATATGCATGACGAGCTTTACGGCTAACTACGTAACAACAAAATGTGTAGATGGAAAGATAAATACATAATACTAATTTATTTGAGTTCGATTAAAATGTAATTAAACTACCAGATTTTTATTTAATCGGGCGAACGATAAGCAATACTTCCGTTAACAAGGTTGCAAAGAAGTAATTAAATTCTAAAGAAATATAAAGCAGTATAAAAAATGCATCAAAATAATAAAAATAATTAGTGATGCGACTTCCCGCGGTCTCGACGAGGCACGTCGTAAGTCTCGCCTACATGCGCGAGGCGTTATGCTAACGCAATAAGAAATAAGAGGCGAATAAAAAGAACTGGCTCCGAGCGATATATCACCGACAGATCTGGCCGAAAGATGCTGATGCCGAGAATTTGTGACAGCCAGACGATCGGATCTTTGCTATATTTGCACTTAGCTCCAATTTCTTATTACTAACTCTATGTCTCTAAAGACAGATTTAATAGATACCAGGATTTATTTAAAATGAAAAAATCTATCGAAGTGTCATTATCGTCTAATAACGTAAAGTTACTAAGTGGTTCTAGTCTATTACAATCTTATTCGATTCCAATGTTTAGAACCAATAACTCCCCTTCGTGAACACGAGGGTGATACATATTAAAGCGATATTGTACATATCGTAAAGCATACAATAGTTGGGCCATTTATTCAGTTTATCGATACGTGACACGGCAATTAGCACATCACTAGACAAAGCGCTCTCGGGTGCGAGCCTACAAATCATATAGATACCATCTTCTACAAATTTGAATCGGATCTTATTTATGATTTGCCTTTTTCACGGCTACGTTTTGGGGAAAACTCGAATATAAATCACTGATAAATGGTTATTGGGTTTCGTACCTAATTCGAACTTTGTTACCGCCTCCCGAAACAATACACAAACATTTCATGTTTATAATTATTCCTTGTTTACAGTCTAATCTTATCAGAAAAAAACCGGAACCAATTGGTCGAAGAAAATTCCCAATATCTAAAAATTCCCACGGTACCGTTTTCATTATTCGCAACAACATAATAATCATAACAAAAGCATGTACAAACACCGTACTTGGTTAAACAGCAATCGCATAAACAAACCCCAACAATAAAGCCAAATAAACGCTCGAGCACGCCATCCAATCGCACCTTGAATCGCACATAAAAGCCCATGAACACCGGTAGAATTGAATACAACGCTGCTCAACAGGAGCATCCAAATATTGCATTCCCAACCGTACTCGGTCGGGTAATATCGAGCACGAGAGTAGACTTCGTTAGTGCCCATAAAATCGTTTACGAGCTGCCGAAGAACCCTCTTCAATAAACGTACCATAAAAGTTCGGTTATTCGACGCTAGATGGCGACACTAGTGGCCGCTTGAAACAGTTGCAACGATTTTACTGCCATCTATGGAGCTTTTTAAACGTTTTAGGTCGGTGTGCGAGCGAGACGGAGAGGGTCGTCCCTTTCCCAGCGGATTATACTGAAGTTCGGCCGCTACGGAATGGGTCAAGCGTGAAACAGTTTTTATATTGGGTTTTATTTATGTACGGCATAAAAATGTACGGTTAGTAGGCGTGTAATCGGTCATAGCATCGTGAAAATGCGTAATAAATATAAAATTACGCTTTACTATTGCCAATATTGGAATGTTACTATAAACATATTGCGTAGAACATAACTCTAACGAGACGGAATGATAAAAAACTACACCGACTTGAGTATTATAGCAATGATTCAATCGTATAAAAAGTAGTGGAACAGGTGTGTGGCATAATGGCCATAGTTATTGGCACGTAATTAATAAATCATAAGTGTCGCTTTATAGTCATGTAGTGACGTCATATTGGAACAACAAAGTTGAGCTTGCAAGGTTTGAATTTCGAACGTTCATTGTGATGAACGGTTTCACGCGCATTACACCCGCCGGCCTACAGCATGCTACAGGGTTGCTACGCGTATAAAGCTTCTCAACATTTTTATATACTTCATTGCAATTTTTTTACTGCATTTCTGAACTAACTACATACTTATTGCTTTTTGATATAAATTATTATTGTCTATAGTAATATTAACTTACGTTTTACGATAACTTGTTAAAAAATTAAAACAAGTTGTGTAACAGGGTTGTCAAGTTTGACATAAATTTGACGTATATTACTAAAGTACTTAATACAGTGGCGGCCCTATTCTTCACGGTGGTCTCATCAGATGACGCCCTTATTGTATTTTTTCTCTACATAAATTATAAGTCATGTGCATCGAAGCACGATCAACTCGATCGCTAAACGTTTCTAAACTATCGCTTATGAAGCTAAAACAAGGGTTAAATCGAGCTAAATCACAGGTAACTATGTAATCTACGCCTACGCACATCAATTTACTATCCATGAAAATCTAGGTATGCAAAGTGAAATATAATTTCAATTATTTTGCTCAACCAGCGAATTACTATGAAGAGGCACTTAACATTATAGGTATTATAAGGAAATAGTTTAGAGTGTAAAATGTACGCTGAGTTCGCCCCTTCGTGAGGCTTTGCTGTATGATCTTCAGACCATAAAACTTGTATCTAAAATAAAAACAAGTGAAGAGTCTTTTTCAATTTTTGTTATTGTTTTTATACTTTAATTTCGTTATATTGATATACTTATATTATATTGTTTATATTTAATTCTAGGTTTACTACCCCAGTCTTATTAGTGTTAGATATTTTTGGTCTAAAAATCATAGGCACTGTTATTTCGTAAAGGGTTCAATTGATATCGCTCCTTTTTGAATCAATCCCAAAATGTAGTTAAAAATCGAAACATATCTACTTACTCATTAATTAACGTTTTAATACAAAAATATTTAATTTATAGACAAAGAATAAGTATAATCAATTCCAAATATGTTCACATTATAAATCTCAATAAAATTGATCTCATCTTAAATAACGTTATCTTGGAAGGAAGCTGGGTACAGTCAGCAACTCACGGCAATATGTAAAATTAATTACTTACAAATGTATTATAAATAATTAATAGGCGTAGATTTTAATATATTGATTTTGCTATATTAATTTAGTTGCTTAATAGTAATTAATTTATAAATTAAATTATGGGCTCTCTCAAGGGTAAAGTATTTTCGATAAAATTAAAACAAAAAATGTAAAGTTCAAATAGCATTTATTGCACATCCTTATATAAGTTTTTTTTAATACACATGTCACAAATTGGCAGTCATAACAATGCACATGTGCTTTACAATAAAAAAAAACTACTTTGGTGGTCGTTTATAGTGTCATTCATAAAATGTGAAATACAACACATAAAATTTAAAATTAATAACAAACAGCCATCAACTGGCACATAAAAAAAGATAACCATCAAATTACGAATTCAGAATTCCAACGGCAATAAAACATCAATTTTCTTAAATTTAAAAAATCGAACAACTCAATTCATCAACTTTTATATTAGGCAATAGTATTGACATGTCTGCCATCAAAACTATCGTAAATTATCCATACTAATATCAAATCAAATTTGAATATTAGAAACGTGTTTGTGTGTCTTTCTTTTACTTCAAAACAACTGAACAGATTTGGATAAAATTTGTAACACACATATGTGTTTCATTACATCTAGATAGTAACAATTTTTATTTTGAAAAGCTATGCGAGTGAAACCGTCTGTAGTAAGCTAGTATCTTTATATTTCTTCGGCAGACGGTACTTTATAAAACTGGTTTTCTGGTATGTTTTACGTTTATACCTACTAATGTGAAGGTCGGTTCATCTGTCGATTCGCCCGAATATTTCGGATGTTGTTATTTCAACTATGCTTATTGCCTATTGTGGATATTAACTGGAAAATTGCCCACTAAAGTGGTTCATAAAAGAGTTCATATGGACAGAAATCATGACAACACCTTGACTTTCAACTTTGAATTTAATATAAAACTTGAACATTTTTTTATTTATTTTTGTATTTTAAATTAGCTCTTGCCCGCGACTTTGTCCAAGTGCTCTATATGGGAATTCTGAATAAGAACTATCATAATAATAAGTCATTTCTCGGGTCTCAAACGAAAATTGCACAAAAATTCATCGAAATCGGTCCAGTAGATAAATAGACAGACAGAGTTACTTTCACATTTATAATATAAGTAAGGATTCTTATCTCAACATTTTTCATTAAAAATATAAATTGTAAAATTTGGGAGCAAGCGAAGCTATGAATTTCAACTAAGCTTATAAATCTTGGACGTCGGGTGAAGAATTTACAAACTGACAAGATGTTAATATCTCAAAGACTCCCCGGGCTTTGTTCGACAAATTATTAATTTTACAATTATAATGAAGTTCCCGGGAGGTAATCATTTGTTTAACATCTACTTACTCACTTAGGTGAAGTAGCGAAATGTTTAGTAAACATATAACGCTAATTTTACACAAGACTTTAACACCTCGTATTCTTACTATGCCTTACAATGTGAACTTAAAGACAATTTTTTATACATTTAAAATCTCTTTAACGATCGTCTCCATCTTTATCCTGGAAAGGCTAATTGGAGATTACAAACATAAAACATTTCTTCGTCTACCTGGTATGTTGTTCCTTACAAATGCTAAGGTTTATCAAATACATAGGTACAGTAGTTCCGGAGATTACTCCATACAAAATCAAACTGAAAATTCTCACACAGTAGTAGAAGGTCCTTGATATGTTTTCTTTTCACTATAATACATTAATGTAGTGTCAGTATAAATGTTCTAGTACACTGTTGCACTTTCACATGTGACCTTTAAAATAAATTACGTACAGCAAATTATGGCAATTCGAACACCGTACCATATGCGGTGGTTATAAATAACATAATGAGATCAATTAGCCGCCATCTTACTTTAAAATGCAGTTCAGTGTTTGATTCGGTTTACGCCTTCAAGTAATTTTACTTACAATTTGTTGTTCAATCTACTTGAGTATTATATTTGTACTTAATTGAATTTTACTGGTTTTTAATTTGTTGGATATGATTGAAATAAGGTAATTTTTTCAGCATTAAATTGCAATTAGTTTCGATAATATTAATACAGTGATATTTGTTACTTAACAAATGTAAACTTGCCCTTATTAAGTCGATATATTTTTTACAGTTCAACTGAAAATCGAATTCCAATAAAATATAATATGAAATTAATCCGTTAAAGATAAGAAGATAAAAATAAAAGGTTCACATAAAATTATCGGACCACAAAGGTTTTAATCTTGTATCTACACGCGAACATACATACAGACAGACAGACAATGAAATTTTGCGCAATTATCGTGGTTAAGATCTTGTACAGATATGAAACATGCATGCTTCAAAAGCACATTTAGGTATTTTTACAAGAGCCTTCACTGCATACAGGGTTAAGCAGCCATAACCGGGCGTCAACGGAAATGTACAACAATTTAGAAATACTTTTTAATGATTTAATAGGCTGTTTTAAAATCATTAAATCATTACTTAATGATTGTGATTTCCTTTGGTAATTGTTTGATAATTGTTTCTTGGTTAGGTATCTAATTTCATTGAAACATGTAATGTGTTATTAAGTTTCAGGAACAATAATAAAAATTGCGTTTAAATTAAACAGTCATAATTATTCTTTTTTAAATAACTATCTATTTTTCTTGACAAAACTTCCTTAAGCAAAAATTCAAGATCCTAAGCAAAACATTTAAGATACCTAAGTTTATCATACAAATGGAAAAAGTTTAATACAGGCATATAACAAAGTAGACTCTACCAAGCTACCAACATAATACGTCTCCAGTAGAAGATTATATAACCCTCTTTCTTTACACAAAATATTTCATTAATAAGTTCAGTATGTTACAAACGCATAGCAACTGCATAAGCAACAAAAGCCTCCAATAACAACATTAAGATAATTTCTAACGCTCTATAATTTAGTCTACTACTACACGTCTTAACAGTGTCAGTGATTAGACTGATTAGTCGCCACATATGGGCATATTCTAACACCGAATTACCTTGTATCATATCTGCTTGAAACAATAATTATCTTCAAGTTTAATAACTAAGTTGTTAGATAGTGTTTTGTTTTCTAAATTGCTATTTGATTAGTTTTGCACGTTGAAAGAAAACGTATGTACAAATATGTTTGTGTAGCTATTCAATTGATTTTGTAAAGCCAAGATTTGACCCAAATGTTTACTTATGGCGCTTAAGGGAGCTTGCATCGGGTGAACCGTATACGATTCGATGCGAGAAAAAAAATGTGATTTCAACTGTAGCGTAAATAGTTGGTAGGTACTATCGAGTATTTGGCTAGAGCCTAGAATGTACGGTAAAAATAGTTGCTACAGCGCACGCTACAGATGCTGATCGGATTTTCGTACAAAAGCTGGTTGTCGATATTCGATAGTGGTAGAGAATCACTCTATTGTTAGTCTTTTAGGTCGAGCTGTACTTTGTGCCTATATTTTTAGCAAAAATCGCCTGATCAGATAATTATAGTCTTGAAGTTGTTTTAAGAAATGTTCATTCACATATTAGATATTCTTTATTTGACAAATAATTATGACTGTGATAGACTATCCATACATTTACCGGTCAAATCAAATCATCTAAATTCAATAAATACAAATTCAATATAATTGATTGTATAAATAAAGTGTTCAAGAAATGGAGAAATCAGCACTTTAAGTTCTAAAGTTCTTTATTCTGCGTAAAACATAATGATTATGGTATTTCATGAACTAATGGTATCATCAATATGATCTAGTCTTACAGTGTATTGTGGTACAGGCACATAATTACCAGTATCTTTACCCGTACAAGTTTTGTCTTTCAAATATCAGACTGGCTGTGAAAGGTGCTCTACTTCATTTTCGAGATTATTACTTTGTGAAAATTATTTTACGGGACTTTGAGAATTGAATCTTTGTATTGATATTACCAGTATGTTTGATATGAATGAATACAACGGTATACACAATATTAAAATAAACTGGTTTACATGAATCATATCTTCAGTAATCATCCTCATTATATTTCAATATGAGCGAAATATCGTGCGTTACTTTGTACGTGATCAATAGAATTTTCATAAAAACGCCTTAAGTGGTTACTGGTTGAATATTGAAGCGGTACCGCGGTGGTCCGATGGGCCGCGCGATGGCTGCCTCGCAGGGCGTCCGCCCGCTTGTAATTCATATTACACTGTTATTTATTGAAAATTAATTGTGTGAAAACACTACGCGAACTATCTCTATATCAGAAACCACGTGGAGCACAACAACCTTCCAGCTGGTATACAAAGTATTCAAGATGATGTACACGCCTGCGCTAATCCAACGTATTCATCACGCCATTAACTTTATACTGACTATGTTGAACAACAGTCGATACAAATTACAAACAACAATGTATCGAACAAGTTCCATGGCACATTCATCTTCTTTCCGATAATAACAACCTCCAATTTTATTCTCCCATCCAGCACACAGCAAAATATCATAAGGGAGATGAGAATCCGATATCCGATTATTCCACAGATTCCGCGGTTCAGAAACGCCTTAACATATCAAATCCCTAAATACTAAACTAAACCAATTCGCAAACACCTTAAAGTCTATACTTCAATAAATAACGTTCTGATTTATGAAAATTTATCATACACTTGAGGCTTAATTTTGAAATGATCTGCCCGCGATGCCGAAGGATATCAAGAACAGTTTCAATGACAACGGAAATGAGACCTTGTGGTTCATAAAATACATTAAAAACTAGTTTGCGCGAATGTAACGAAGAAGACATTTTTCTATACGAAGCTGGAAGTGTGTCTGCGTATTGTTTTGATAAGCTGCAGAACGGGTTTGCGAGATTTATGGCTGGTATGATTTAATGCGAATAAACTACTCGCCTTGCGCTCGTTGTATTGATGAATGCTCTATTTTTAGTGCAGTCACCTATATTCTAAGTAATGTCTTAAAATATCACACTTTGATAAAGAAAATAAACACAGATTTGGCGCGAGTTCGTGTACACGTTTTATACGGGGAATTTTCATATTAAACGGTGGGCGATTTCCCCTTAATTTGAATAAAATTAGGTTTCGTGTACACTTATATAACTGCCGCCTTAAGAATTGAAGAGCGTAATCGCTGTGTTACATCCGCTGGAGCATGACTCAGTAATTATTGTAAGTCCTCAATTAAATTATAATAGCGGCCTATGTTGGGCATACGTTATTTGTAGATTGGCAGCCCTGTCGCTCGGGGGCCAATGGGAACGTTGTAACGCGGCGCCTGCGCATGATCGCCCGCTGAGCTTTACAGTTTCAACTACAAGAAATTGAACAAGGAAATCATTTGCTTATTTTCGCTGATCATGACAAAGTGAAGCAAGACTGCAAACCGCGATTGATTGGTACATCATGTTCTTCGATAAGCTGTGTATTGGGGAATTCAATTTGTGAAAGCTACTTCCAAAATGTGCCGAAATGATTCACATGTCTATTACCAAAAATGACGTAAGCAATTCGGTTACCTTAGTTTCGGAGGGAATCTATTACCGTATGCATTGACGAATCAAGGACTATGGAACAGAGGCAATTTGTTGTATCGGTAGTCGATAAATCATGTGCAGTTAGTGGATATTTGCGTGTCGCAACTGTTAAATTTATTGCGAAGACAAGGTCGGACTCGGGAACGATAGGTAGTTAGGTACCGTCCAAGGCCTTTTGTTTAGTTTTAAAGCCTTGTTTAATGTAATTTGAGTAATTTAGTTACTAATATAATAGCCAGAAATTGTTGATATTATCTTTAAAGATTGAAATAGATAAGGTTTTTTGTTTAACGTTAATGAAGTCCCATGCTTGATAGGATCAGGAAAGGCCGAAGTAACTCTACTTATAATTTACGTAATTTACTATCATCAAGTATATTTAATGAATGTAGTTAAATGTATGTGTTCACCTCAAAGTCACTAAATACTGATCAACATAATTTTGAAATTTCATTCAATATTTTATGTTTTGACATAAATTTAATGCCACTCGTTTATTTTGCTGAGAATCATCAGTCAAATAATTGGTTACTAGTCGTGAATTTTATACAAACTTTGTATACAGGGTGTATCTCAACACTAAATAACGCAAAAGTATTATTTTTAACCAACATTTTAGTTTCAATTTTAATTAGCTATCGTGATATTTAAATTTATGCTTTACTAAATACAGTTTTAAAATAAACTTCTAATCGTAACATCAGGTTAACCTAAAACGTATACTTATACCCATAACTTTATTCATTGAAATTAAACATTCCATATTAGTTAAGTTCGACACAACATTTCCATACTAAAACACAAGTGACAATTAACAATAACACCCTGTATAAGCAAAGATACAGGCTGAATGTGTAAGCTACAATTAGAGTCAATGTAAATCAAGCAAAGGGAAATGCCACTACAATTACCGATCGATCAGCACACTGGTGTAGGATTGAAAATTTATTCGGATACCACTTTTTGAATTGGTATTTTACTAACTAATAATAGCTATATCTACTGTAATACATGAAAAATTAGTACATTTAGATGATTGATATTTGTTTGATAACTCATTTACAGGGTGTCTCCAAAACTACTAAACATCATCTATCATTAATTATATAGTCGTCGATAAGGCCCGATATAATTTTCATTGGCACGGTGTGATATTTTAATAACTACCTAAAATAGACTCAATGAAGAATAAGTTAATTCATACAGTATTTTGTCCAAGCCTCTGAAATATTATCTAAATAAAGCACCTCTAACTTGAAGATAAAATATAATAATTCACAATAATAACCCTTTAACCGCCGCTGTATTAGCCGTTTTGGGTTAGCTCATATAGTCTCGATACACGCCACATGAGTGATAACTCTATCTATTTGATACATTACTATCAAAATAATGGAAGTCCATTTGGCGGACCGGAATAAACGAAATTCAAGAGATCAAACGTTCGTGAAGGTAATTTGAAACTAAAAGCGGGTTGAAAATTTATAATAATATATCGAGTACATTATACAATAATACAGTTATTTACATGACCTACCGTAACCTGAAAATGTTGTTTGGTTAGTTAAAGAAAACGCTGTTTAGTTTTATTTTACCATTCGATTTTAGAGTTTTAATCTATCATCGATTACTCGTCGGATTATCGACTAGTCAATTATTGTAATTTATGTAATTTATCTGCAGCTACACACGATTTTGTCGGACGCCGTGGCGGCTTAAGAACTGATAAAATTCTCTGAAAACTATAGTACTTGTCTACTTATGATGTCTGATATTTTTTTTAACATTTTCTAATCAATTATGATCAGTCTCTCACTATGATCACGTTTAATAAAATGAGAATTAAAATATAACCTTGATAACTACCAAAATATCAGATTCAAAGTTCAGTATGAAAAACGGCCTTGCATATTTGTTTCCAAGCAAAAAAACCGTAATTGACAAAGGTGCGAGTAATACCGGTGACGCATGACACGTTGAACCGTACTGTTATTACGCACGCAACCCTAATATAGAGACATAAACAGCGACCCTTCGTAGTCATAGGTGCGTAAAATTTTGTGAAATATTCATCCTCTTTGAACCTTAGGCTGATGGCTTAGTTTTCCTTTGCTTTGAGATAAAATTTTGTTGGAAATGACAGTTGACATCTTTGTGCAATGAACTATTGGCAGTTATGTTTGAAATTTGAGCCATCGTTTAAGCTAGTTGTTTTAGTGTATTATTTTTACTTTAATACGTAATTCGCTGGAAATATTTATATAAAAATTCATATTCTTTCAATAAATACTGATAAATCCTTTTTAAATATGAAATCTCAATGCATGAAACAGCTTCCAAACGAACCAAGTTTTCTAAACAAAAAAAATATTATAAGAGAATTGATATAATAATTTATTATATACTACTATAGTTTCTACGTTTCCGGACGTCACGAACAGAAATATAATGGAAAAAAAATCTAATATCTAATTAAGTCTACCTACCGCGTTTTGTTTTTTGCTTCTAGCAATACTATAAACTAATCAACGGAAAAATATGTTTAATTTATTTTTAGATTGCGAATGTCGGATTACGTTTAAGAACGTAAGTTTCGTTACTAATTGGATTTTTGCGATAAGTATTTATTAATTGATATTATTTTTATTCGGATAACATAAAATAAAATTATTACCTACCAATGTATAGGTAGCTGAGCTTAACTGACAAAATCTGTTCAATTTTTTCAGACGCATTCCAGAGAATACAAATAATAAAAAAAATAATAAGCAGATAATTATATATCCTAAGTATATGAAACTACAGTTTTTACACACGCCATTGTTTGAAGGAGGCTTTTATGCGTCAAATGAAACTCAATAACACCACACAATTTATTACAAATAAACAAAATACTGCTTAACTAAATTAGCTATAATAATATTTTTACAGACATTTTATTGGTTTTATTTGTTTTCCGAAGCAATCTTTATTACACACTAGCTGACCCGCGCAACTTCGCTTGCGTCACATAAGAGAGAAAGGGTCAGAATTTTCCACGTTTTTGTAACACTTTTTTACTGTTACTCTGCTCCTATTGGTCGTAGCGTGATGATATAAAATATGCTTTATTTTCACGAAAAATATTCTTAAAATTATTTATATCTCTTAATATTATATCGAAGTCGCGCTAAGGCATATCCGTCATTAAAACAGTTGCCATGACAACGGAATTTTGTTAATTCAATGTCATTATAATGTTGATTATTCGCGACTTCGTTCGTCACCTGAATTTTCCCGGGAAATGCGCCATTTTCCCGGGGTAAAAAGTAGCCTATGTCCTTTCTCGGGTATCAAAATATCTCCATACCAAATTTCATGCAAATTGGTTCAGTAGTTTAGGCGTGATTGAGTAGCAGACAGACAGACAGACAGACAGACAGACAGACAGACAGAGTTACTTTCGCATTTATAATATTAGTATGGATTTATTTTGGACACATCATTTCTATTAAGTATAAATAACAAACAGTTTTAATTTTCGTATATAAAAAAACTTTTTAATACTTCAGTAAATAATGAAAATATACATTATAGTGTTAGTTCTCAACCAATTTCTATTACATTCATACAAACACATCCCGAACGCTCTCTTCATACATACAGTAGCAAAATGAAATTTTTCATTTATGTTTTATTGTAAACAATAAACGACAACGTTCTGGGCTCGTCGCTTGTGGGAAACTCTACAACTGGCGCGAACTGTGTTTTATATTACCTTAGTCTGTCTAGACACTTTAAATAATAACTTTGATATCTAGTATTAAACTTGACAATTAAGAACAATACATGTCATAGGTTTTGATGTTAGTTGAAAATAATTGTTCGGTAATTATGTTCGCACCTTTACTAATGATAATGTCAATTAAAATATTTTACAATATTTAATTATGTCTTAAATAAAAGTGCTTATATTCTAAACTGGTGACTCTGCTACGGTTAAACAGTAGTATTATACAGATTTATTATATTGCCCTTATTAGCAATTATTACATAATTTTACTAATATCAATATTCACTAATTTGAATTCTTAAATTATATAAAAATTTAAAGTCGTTATCTCCATGACCTAAACTTTTTTCCACCCTGTATACGGCAATAGGCTCTCTATTATATTAAACTAACATTGTAAATGCTTAAATTATGATGTATTTCATACACCTTTGCCTACACCGTCGGGTATAAAGTCGTAATGTTATGCATGTGCAACCATATTATTCCTCACATATTCATCGCAAGTACTTATAATATTGCCTACATATACATACATGTAGGCAGTATTATAAGTACTTGCGTATGGAAGTACAACGTTTTATCTTCACACATTTTTTTCCTTAGCCTGTTTAAGTGTCCCACTGCTGGGCAAAGGCCACCCTTCCATTCCAAATCCCCTATCGGCGGCAAGATCCGACCAGTCCTAGATACATTTGTCGTAAGTAAATCTTAACTACAAATGATAATCGCTAATGTACTGTAATAACAGTGTAATAGTGTATCAATCAAAGGCATTCAACACTCGTATCACAATAAACAATAGTTTTAACATAGTGGCCGAATGCACCCGGACACAATGCAGTAGGAGACTTGTAAACAGACCCAGCTAGCTATAACTCATGCCCGCGTAGGGTTAACACGCAAACACTCACTAAATATTCTCCTCCTTTTCTCTATTTTACGTTAATCTTAATTTATTATGTGGCTAATAGGTACGTTTAAGGCTGTTAACGTTATTTAAAAAGATTTTTGTGAATTTTTTGTAGTTTGTTTAGTTGGTTACAAAATTTTGTTAGACGGTAAATAAGTAATTTTGACTATATACCTACTGATGATAGATATAAGAGACTGGTCGTAATTTCCGTCTCAGTATAGTATAACACTCGTCGCGTTTAATGTGTGACAGCCCTATGATCAAGTTTGTTTCGAAGAACACAGAGATATTTTTTACCGGATTTGACGCGCTTCAGTTTGAGGAAAATACTGAAAAAGAACTATTAACGCTTTTTAGTCAATGCCGGTATTTCATTTAATAGGTACTGAAATATGACGTCACCGCAAAAAACTAGTCCACATACATTCGCTACTTAATTAAGAATGGCTATATAATTTTATTGTTATCTCACTTCTACACATTAAGAAATTAAGATCCCAATCTTCAAGTAAATTTAAAAATTATTACAACAATATATCTTTGTCGACATGCTTTAAAAACTCATTAAGAGAAAAATTATAATAAAGTTGAAATAAAATAAAAAATCTTGCAAAAACTACTAGCGCACAACATTGTAATGAAACAAATTAGCTCTAAGAGAAAATTTTCTATAAGATACATCGTTATAAAACCGCTTTTTATCGAGCACTGATCGTGTTCCAATTATTTTATACACATAATACGCTAGACTTTTCTCAAGCAGCGTGTTTATAAACAGTCAGTATCTAGGTGTTTCATGATAAAATATTATCGCGGAATATAACGCAATAATTCGTCACTTCCCGTGGTCTGGTCTCGCCACGTGGGTAATTTTTATTGAGGCCTTGAACTTGTACAGAATTTGGTCGGTCGATAATACAGACGCGGCCGGCTTTACTCGAGATGACTCGTTCTAGTTACATTTGTGAAGAATGATATCATTCGTTATAGTCGCACTCTTCAATAGGTTAGCGGTTTTGCGCCAACATTTTTGCGGTTAAAATTTTCCATGGCAGAAAAAAATTACGTACTTATAGAAAAGCTGGACACCCTTATCATATACGTATCATGATGAGCAATAAAATAAATAAGGAATCGAAAGAAAAAAAATATTATATTATAACCTACATGCTCTTAGATTTCATATTTTTCTCGAGTTTTATTTAATCTTGGTCATTGCATTGTTAGAGTCGGGTATTAATAATTCATAATTGACGTGGCTGGTTCGCGTCGCGATAATAACTTATTATTTTAATTGCTCAGTTGTAGAGCGGAAAGTAGGCAGTAACGATACGATTTTAGTTTGAAATAACATTAAATAAATATACTGTTATATTATTTTTGTACGGCCGGTTTATAAAGCAGTGATATTATAACATTGTAAGTAGAGAGGAATGAGGCGTAATCGGTTGTTGTGCAAGTAGTACGGTACTGGGCCCTGCGGACCTAACGGATACCTTCTTCGCGTTTCTCACAATCCACGCCACCCAACTATACCCGACTTACAAAACATATTTTATTCAGACAGGTATTTTTTTATCAAATTATCGAGTTCACTCTAGTAATCTACTTAATTACAATGTTAAATGAAAAATATCGACATCATAAATATTAAAATTGTATATTATAGAACCCGATGCAGAGGCCCAAGTGACTCAAAAATGTATTTTAATTTGAATCTACTTTTTGCGGTATTAATGCAATTTATTGCATCTAATGACTTCATGAAGATACATGTGTAATACAGTTTCCAGTTGTTGATTATAAAGCCATAAAACATGAATACCAGACGTTTCCGTGCGAATGTGCATAATTTAAAAATAAAGCCACATACATATATTATTATTACGTAAGTATCAAAAATGTTCGTTACGCCTGACATCGCCCAAGGACCGTGGAACTACATGCGTGACCCTGTACTATCCGCTCACGTAATAGTAAAAACTTATTACCATCTTAAGCAGGAATTTAATAGCTTACAAACAGAAAGGTATAGATTTTTTAACCTTCAAAAAACTACTGCCGAGTCAGACACATAAATCAATGTTTTTGCCAGCAACATTGCTTGCGGTTTGAAATGTAATATCAAAAATTTATTTAAGTATGTGAGTGAGTACCTCACGATTTTATCTGTTATGAACCGAGGAAAACTCGGAATTGCTAGTGTTTTAAAATTGTAATAGCACGCCAGTAACAGATTGTTACCTCGTCAGCATGCTCTTAGGCTGTTAGCTCAAAGCACTCATCCGTTAAAACGAGAACTTAAGTAAGTGTCTGTCACGATCTATATTCCTTTCGTAGAGCGCGAGACACGCCATAAAAAGTATTGGGGAATTTACATAAAAGTTGTAGGAAATTGGTAAGATTACATCGGTAGAGTAAGAGAGGCGAAACCTGCCCTTGCATCACAATGGCAAATTACTGATCTTTGACATCGCAGGAACAATGGGAGACGCAACCGATTTATGACGTGGCGGGACTGTCGCAGATTCAATAACGTTGCGAGTTGCGCGCACGCACAGCCCACGACCACGTGACGTACAAGTAATGTACGGGTAATTTATTATAATTTGCATACGGGTTAAATACAGGTTGGTGGGTTTAAATTACCTAATTGTAGTTTAAGGTTGGCTAGGGTTTTGAAGATCAAGGCCGACTTGATTTGCGCGTAAATAAACCTCCACTTATAATTTATGTGTTAATCGACACGAATTATGTTTTACTGAAGTAATTTTTCAGCTACCTGTGGTTTTATTAACAGTGTAAAACGATTGACGTTGATCGATAGATAAGTTATTGATGTGTAAACTGTTATCGTTTTCGTGATCAACGTGTTCAAGGTTCAGAAACAATTAAAATTGTATGTACAAGTTGAACCAAAAGTGTTATAAGCGGCAAAAAACAGACACGTCAGAAACAAACGTAAGAAGAAAATTATTTACTTAATACGATTCTTATAATTGCATTTCATGTAACTAGGTTACGCGGTACCGAAGTTTTTCCGACACTTAATTAGAAAATAGTTAATTAATATTGATGGTATCTTTACGAACAGGATGTCTAACAATGTTTGTCATAGTCGCATTATTTTTGAGTAAAAAATGAACTAGTGGTAGGACTACAGTTAATGTTTTCCGGTTTCATCGTGAGAGTAGCTAGTCGTTACGATGTCGCCGCCATATTACATTTTGTTCTTTATTACTGTACACAAACATTTAAGCACCCTGTAATTAATCTGATGATATATTAAAAATCTTAGTGCTCTATTTTTTGTTTTCTTGCAAACATGGGCTCTTGTAATTAAATCATTTAAAACAACTTCTTTTTTGTTGCTGTCGGCATAGTTTGAAGGAACTGTTATTTATTCTGGTACTTTTTAATAGGTACAAAGGTCTGAAGACTTTTTATATTTAACAATAAAAACCTTATTTATATTTTATTTTCCGAATCAGAATATCGTATTATTCATTTCCCCGTGTGTGAATGCGACACAAAATAACAGGGGTCAGTGTAGGAAGTGTGGCGGAAACGTAACAAAATACAGCGGGGATGCGAGAGATTTACACACCCTGTATCATAGCGGTTCACAAGTGCGCTGTTTTGAGCCTTAATGGATGTTCTATTGGACAAGTTGACAAATAATGAGTAAAGCGAAAAGATTTATTCGCACCAATGATTATATTACAGGCTGCGTTGGGTCTAGGTTGTAGTGCATATGGCTGCTGGTCTTTAAGTCTCGGGTTCTGTTCTTAGGTTGGAGAAAGTGTCTTTACTCATTTCAGTTAGAATACTTATCAAAGTAGCCCGGAGTTTGCTAGCGTGCCTTGTATATGACTATAGTTTCGGCCTCTATAAAATGAGTCTAACATTGTATATGGCCATTCTTGTGTATATCTCATATACCTCTGCCTTCACCTTCGGGTATAACAGGTGTGATTGATAATATTAGATTAAGCTAGTAAAAGGGCGATAGAGCGAAACGTTGACAACTTAAGAGTTCATTTTCCTCCGCGTGAAACGGGAAAACTCGCTCGGAATTCCCACTTTCGCCAACAAGAAATTTCGCCACACAATACTTGGAAAGTTGAAACTATCGAGTAATATAAGTATTTGTAACACGTAACTTTATAATAAAATAAGGACTTAAAGACACGTACTTTCTTTTGTTGCGTTTTTCATTATAACGGGACTGTTCGAAGTTTATTGTTAACCTTAACTAAATAATTGTTGTATGCCATTCATTAACAACAATCACCTGTGACCATAAATGATGCAACGTTTTTTAAGTCGTTAACAGTTGTAACTGCACAATAGTTCTGTACCTGATGAACCGTCTTTTCGAAAAGTTTTAGAAGTTTTATGGTTTTATTGCTTTACGCAACGTAGAGTTCACAATAAGCAAGGATTTTTTAAAACTCATTTCTTAGAAGCAGGTGTTTTTTTAACAGAATAATTACGTAGTTCTTTAAGAGCCTAATAACTTAACTTAATTTTCCTTTACACCTAATTACTAGACATTATCCTATTGTTTATTCAACGATAAATTTTTCCACCCCAAATTTTCTCACCTTCACGAAGAAAATTGCCTAAACCCTAATCCTAACAGCTGTAGTGACGTAATCAAACAGCTGATGCTATAAAGTACGTTGTAAACAGAACCGCAATAAAAAGGGATCGAGCCGCGGCGACACACAACGGCTACGAGTGTACTACAAAAGCGTAACGTACACTTGAAAATTAAAACGTCGTATCTTCACTTACGTACTTATTCGTTATGACCTTTTAGCACAATGAAACAAGTTATTATTTTACTACAATAAATTATTAATTTACTGTCCGAATATGAACCGATATATGTCAGTAAATATTAAAATTCTAATTACTTGTTACGTCAATAAAGTAATATGTATCTAGGCCTGCTTCTTGCTTACGTTTGCGTGTCAACAATTCATTACAGAATCAATTTTGATAGCACAGAATGCAAGCAAAAACTGGAATATTGATATACCATCCATATCGACGATGATAAGTTTTATCAATATTTCCGTTTTTTTCGCGATATTACGATCATATCGCGCCTTAATTGGATACTGGTATTTCAATTAAAACACCTTAACAATTTGTCGAAACTGACACAAAAAATAAAAAGGTCATAAGTGTTTATAAGTTCCGAGTGGAGATACGACATTGTCGGCTCGTGGCCGTTGGAGTTAACCCATAAAATGCTCTTGGTTACTGCGTGCGGCTCACAATGTGACGTTTTATACAGAGTCGGGCAGGTGTGAACATTATCTTAATTCAAGTGCTACCGAACCGATCGGGGCTCCGAACTTAACGCGCCAAATTGAAAGGAAGATTTTTTAATATTTATGCTCACTCTATATTTTTGCATTTTTATGTTAATTCAGTCTTTTGAATATTGAGGTTTTTAGCGTTATATGTTTCACGTTTAATGTGCTTACACCGAAATATACTTAATGTTATAATTTTAGTATACTTTCATACCTATATTTTATGTTAGTTTAATATAGAGATTATTAAGAGCAAAATATTGGTCCTCTTTAAAGACTTGTCAAAAACACTTAAGATTTTTTGAGTATCCAAAAAGCCTCTCAAAGTAAATAAGTTTTTAAACTTTACAAAATCCTTATCAAATTCTACTCAAATAAATTTAAGGATTTATGTACAACAAAATATTTAAAATTATAGAGGCTACATCATTTTAAGCGAAGAAATGGTTCTAAAACTGTGAAATAGTCAGATACAGCTCCCCTTAATGGATTGAGTATTTCTCTAAGAATATATTGTTAATTTATTTAAATGAGTGCAATCAATTCTACTTAATTGAAATTGTAATGTTTGTTTTGCTCAACGCCTAAATCTGGTTTTGTTTCCATATCATAAAAGTTTAATACACTCTGGATAGATTTACTTCCTTTTAAAAGATCTTAATACTTTTTAAAGAACTAATATTTGAGTTAAGCTATTACTGTAAATAATATACGGAGTATTTATACTCTACATGTCCCATTACAACTAAATGCGATTTTTATATTAAATTTATAACTATGTATTGGTATATGTCTACCCCATAAAAACACTTTAAACCTATTTGAGTTAAACAACTACTGTAATCTGGGGGCACGGAAGTGCCCCCGCAAGTCGAGCAAAAAAAAGCGGCACGGCCGTAACATCCTTTTCTCCAAGCAATTCGGGCTATTTTTGACACCCCTATAATTTCGTTGTGGATAAAACAAGAAGTCTGGATTTTCAGCAACTAATCAGTCATTGTATTAACACGGTATATTTAAAATTTCAGTCAATTTGAACCAGTGGTTTAAAAATTACAACTTGTTAAAATTTTGAATTTTGTCACTCACTGATTCACTGACTCACTGACTCACTGACTCATCGATCATCAAAAGTCTAAGGTACTTCTAGCAGACTTAGAAGCTTCAAATTTTGAATACAAATAGGGTTTAGTGCCTTAATCATGGGAAAAATTAAATATTTTCTAATTTCGGTCCAGTTTTCTAAATACACCAACTGCAACAATAACTTTGTAATCCCGTATAAATGTATAAGATTACAAGGTTACATTTGCAGTTAATGAATTATTATTACTGTAGAAAATAAAATAAATAGGTGTAAATAGTACCTACTATATGAGGCATAACGGGAGGGGGTATAGGGTGTTTAGTCCATGAAATTGAACAACATTCCCATAGGAAAATATGTTGAATTATGAAAAAAAACGTCTTTCCATACAAATTGGACTTATGTTCGCTCTACAAAAAGAAGTGAGATGCCATCAAAAACATTCTGTAAAAACTTCAAGTCTCGCCGTAAAAAGTTGTGAGATCTATAAAATACCAAGTCGTTTAATCTATTTAGTCTCTACTTAAAGGACCTTCTGTCTTAAGTTATTACGTATGTTATTATCATGCCAATTTAAAAAAAAAATACCTTTAAAACAAATAGATCGACTTGGTCATCGCAAGAAAACACAAATTCGCCATAAACATTTCAGGACCATTAACTTCTTGTCGTGCTGTGTAGTGTGGTACATACTAATAATCAAATCATGCGATGGCCAAGTCGGTCTATTTGTTTTAGAGGTATTTTTTTTTAAATTGGCATGATAATAACATACGTAATAACTTAAGACAGAAGGTCCTTTAAGTAGAGACTAAATAGATTAAACGACTTGGTATTTTATAGATCTCACAACTTTTTACGGCGAGACTTGAAGTTTTTACAGAATGTTTTTGATGGCATACATTTTCTCTTTTTCCATTTTGCTAAGGAGTAAAGGAAACAAAACTCTTTATAAGCCTTTCATAACTTATATTTTTATGAATAAGAAGGTATATAAAAAATATTTTAATAGAACATCAATTGACACATACATGTTAATAGTGTTACTAAAAAAATGTGTACATGAATAACCAGAAATAGTTTTATTACGAGCAAAACATAGACCAGGTATAAATTTAGACTTTCCTACTTTTAATAAAACAGCTATTAAGTACAAATAAACCTAGTAAGTCCGACAACTACTCGCGTGACTGCTAAACTGCTTATATCGCTTATCACAATCTATGCAATAGAACCTATCCAGTAATGAGCTTCATAACAAATTGGATTATGTTTTTATTCCACTGTACTTAGTGTCTTGTTATATACCAATGATACAAGCAGATAAGCAACAATTTAATTAATATATAATTGATTGTATTAACATATTGATATCGTAAAGGAAATGGACCGTGAAGATTTACATCTTAATACGCGAATTAACTGTACATTAACTAATGTATTTGACGTGTCCGTTATTTATATGAGATTTTACTATAATCTTGTAAAACATTATGTAATAAAAATCGTGTTAAAACCGTGATAAATTACAAGAAAATTATTTAATTTTGTAGATAACTAACTTAATTTTATAATAAACGAATTTAGTAATACTCAACCATCACGCATTTTAGGGTTAAAACAACAAAAAAGTAAATTTAAAGTACGGAATGACAATCGTAACAAGAATTACCCACTTCCCGAATAAAAGCCTAGCATTTAACCCTCAAACAGCTAATAGTACTAGGTAAATTACTTAGCGACTGAGAGTTTCAGTTGGGGTCAGGAGGCCACCGGAAGGGCGGGGGTCGCCGCCCTCCGCCCTGGATACTTACGACCAAAAAGATAGTAAAACTCAATGTTTTGATATTATTGAACACGTTGCGTCTTAGAGGATTAAAATATTGTCATATTGAATTATTGACTGACTGAAGTTTGAAAGGAAATATAGTTGATAAATATTTTTGTCTGTTGCTTCATATTATTTTTTAAACCGACTTCAAAGAGGAGGAGGTTCTCAATTCGAATGTATTTTTTGTGTGTGTTACATAGTTAATAGATTTTTTTATACTAATGTACTAATTTTGTAAATGCTTTATTCAGGAAACGGTGTAATTTAGATGCACAATTGTGATTCAAAATTTATGTACTGCATTGAAAATAAATCTGTACTGCAACACAATTGGAACGCGATTATTGAACGAGGTCAATAGAGTATAATAGAGATGTGTAAATAAATGCTAATGTGATATTGACATCCTAATACATAATAAATTGTATGAGATTTTATCTCCTTTATGAACATTATTATTTACATTTGTCATATATTCTTCATTATACAATATACTTTGTCCTCCACTAATTACCTCAATAAAAAATATTTCCCGATAAAATATTTGAAAATACAAAAATACGTATTGTTATAAAATTCTTACAATTGTAGTGTTGGAATTTTACTTTGTCTCAATTTTGTACCATTCAGAAATGCTTCAACTGTTTTTCACACGTATTACATTAAACTTCTCGGTAACATTTTTCTCCAATTAATACGGTATTTAGGTTTAGTGTGTAATGTAACACCTAAGAAGTCATTTGGCCTATTACGGCGGTTAAATCGATCGAGTTATGTACCTTAGTCACGCTTTGACTCATGGAAAATGTTCTATAAAAGAAGCAACGACGGACACTGCTTAGTATTCTTGGACATGAAATTCTAAAATAATATATGAAATATACGTTGTAGGAATACCTCGGTGCAAGATGTAAACAGTATAATTACATTAAACATAGTCGTGTCTCACAAAGTTACAACGTAACACGTCATAAGAAAGAAAATTGCCTGCATCAAACTTTAAATTATTCATGGAACAATTACGGTCGACTTAATTGAAAATTAATTTCTACAATTATTATAAGAGCAGCACGTAGCCAACGCGACAGTTTTGCATTTATGCAAGTGCAGGTTTTTGTTTCAGCCACTTATTCAAAGCTAAGACCGTTGTTTGGCTTTACTTTGTTTGTGACTACATATTTTCGCGGCGGCGCCGTGCGCTCGCATTCATAATATCGGTGTTTGACCTCTTAAAATTACATACTGACACATTTTAGGCACAATAAATACTAAAAATTCACACAATAAGTTATGCCACACGTCACTCTTTCTTGTAAACTGAACAATAAAGTTATTGTCGTCATTTAAAACGCATTAAAAACGTCCGTTTAGCAAACAGTCCGCGATTTCATTTTCCGTTGTAAACATGACGGCGAGCCGTATAATGTTTATGTATCTCGAGTGCAGAAGGAAATTCTCATCTAAATTCTGCGCGAGCGCCGATGATTCCAACATTCGTGCGTTGACAGTGAAATACATCTCGCGTCTGATGCGTGTGAAAAAGTAAAAGCAAATTGTGGGATGGCAAAACGCAGACGACTCTATAAATGTAGAGTCACCAGGTAGGAATAACACTACAAGTCTATAGACAATGACCAAGTGTAGCGTCATGCGGAGTAGTAGATGTGGGTGCTTCACGGTCTCCGTTCCATGTTCGGTGTACGATGACAGCTGCCAATGGTCAACGCGTAAATTGACGATACGTGTGTCGCATCGGATCGCATGCACGATACACTTTGATGTCACTCCGCCGACAAATTGAGCTGTGGTAGGTCACGGCGCTTTAACAATTCAGATTGCATATCGGTCACTTTGAATCAACTCACAAGCACTGAAACGTAACTACCGGTTTTCGAACGTCTGTCGCACACGAAACACAAAGTTGCACTAAAACTATAATCAAAAGGATACCGCCGTAGATACGAAAGGTGGATATCTTAATTTCGTAGTCCTTCGCGTTAATAAATTATAATTTACGATTGTGTTTCTGGACGGTGACCGCAGTAAAAAAGAGCTCTACTATAATAGAAACGTCGTTTTTTTTAACCCGCATGTAACGTTTAACCGAAGTTGAGCTTTCGATCGTTTATCAGACCTTGGCCTGGCCATTTTGTTTAGGGAAGAACTGTGGTAAACATTGTTATCTCTTTCTTCAAATTATATTTTATGTGAAATAATAATATTATTAGAGGCCAAAGATAACATAAACTAAGTTTTTTAAACAATGACATTTGAAAGTGTGTGAATGTAAGTTTCTACTAATTAAACATTAGAAGAAATCATATATTTTAAAATATGAATATTTAATTGCACGCGTATTTTTAATTGTACAGCTACATTGCCTAGTTTCATATAAAATGCCTGTATTCTGTAACAAAGCCATTTGTTCGCGTGAAGGATTTCGTCAATAATACTTAGGAGAGAATTTCAAAAATGAGGGAACAGACTGAGACGGGTATATTTCACCGCGTGTTCTTAGATTGGAAGGGTTTATTAGTTAAGTATGTGGTGGGGCCCATACATCATGGACAACGGCGCCGGCGCAAGCTATCCGTTCGATTCCCGCCGAGAATATTTCAATTTTATAATTTAAACGACTTCAACTCTATTCATGTTTAACGTTAACATCTTAAAAATTCTTTATTAATACTTTGATAATTAAATTGTCGTAAAACATTTGCTATAGTGTTAAAATATCAAAAGGTTACCGACTTTCACCGATGTTAGGTGATAAAACAGCAACCGCAGTCACTTCTATAAAGTTTTATAGTTGGATAATTATTGAGATTCCTACTGAAATGGTGTGATAAAGTTTATTGGTCGTTAGAATGAGAGCCGAAACAAATCCGAGAGTGGCGGGACGAATCACGTAGATTTGTTACGGACAGTCATATAACCTGTGATTGACCAACGATAATTAAAAAGTAGCGAGAGTGCAATCAATGGTAGTTGAGCGCACCTACCCGCGTACACTTTGTGGCAACGTTTATAATATGAATATTAACTAACATTAATAAAGTTTTGAACTGATTGATACGGAATATCGCAAGCGATTTAGATGTCTGCCCTACTGCACTTTAAAGTCGTTTACCCCTCCATATATTATAAGAAAGCTAGTAACACTTCTTATAAATCTTCACATATGGACAATTACTGTCAATCAAACTCGTTTAACGTAATTATGCTAACAAACAGTACTGAGATAACACCAAATAGCTATTTTATGTGAGAATCATAATGGGAGCGGCACGATTAACCGACTTAGTTTAAAAAGAAGACACATTGTTCAGTAAAACGTTAGTTTCGGCACGAAGCCCTCTATGTCAGGGAAATAAGTTTAAAATATCTTACACCATCGCTGTCATTCGAAAATAACCTTTATGCAATTATGTTAAGGTTCACGCGAAATGTCAGTGTGAAGGCTAAAGAGAGCCCTTGCTTATGAAAAATGTACTTTTAGTAGGTGGTAATAAAAATTAAAATTGTGTGTTTAATGTGATTTTTGTATCGAATGAAAGGCCAGTGCAGTTATTTATACCGGGTATATGTTACCGTGCACTGTTTATGTGAAATTAAATATGGTTTAATAGTTTACTAAGAACGGGTTGGCGTTGCAAAAATTGGTCGGTGCAGTTTCGTTTTACCGGATGTGGCTTGTCCAAGTTTGTATTATATAAGTATATTCTATTAAAACGACAGTTTTAAATTGTGAAGTAATTTTAGTATAGAACTTTAATTGCAATTTTAAGGCAGGTGATAAACATATAAGCATAAACTGAAGAGAAAATATAACTGAAATGAAACACACATGCTACAAAAGCCATGTTTTTTTGCTAACCATGTATTATTTTCTTGACAATTTGTTTTAAATTGCAATTCGTTTTGTTTTACTGCAAAAAACTACATCCTTTAGTTCAATGGTAATTTCAGAGTTTAGACAGCGTGTTTAAGTCCGCATAAATTAAAACAGCAGTTGCTCCTTTAGAATGTTCCGAACAACTCGTACTTTAAATTTGTCGACTTGTAATTTTTTCTAGACAACTTCAAAGTAAAAAAGTCGGATACTAAGCTTTAATTATAATATTTGAATGATTTATTCAACAGTAATGATGAGTCACCTTTACACCGACATCGTTAAGGTAATCCTAAGAAATGTACAAAGAGACTTACATTACTGTATGTGTTAGTATTCAAATACCGCGTGGTAGGGCACCTCCAGTATTGTATACCTATCGTGCAACGATTAATTGCCCGCCAGACATCAACCCGGTTAGACTTGCGGCCCAGGAAAAGCTACGCGATGTATCGAGATGGTTTATAAAAACTTAGTCATTGTATTTCTTAGTATTTGATTTTTATTTGATTGTACTGTGTTAAATATTGCGTGGTTTAGCTACTTAAAAATGAGAAAAAATATTAGATATCTGAACATTTTATTTTAATTCAAATTAATTGCATTTAAATCCTTAAAATTTGGGTTCAAGGCAAATTGGTAAATAAATTAATTAATTACCAAATTTCAAATTTGGTATTTTGGTAATTCCTAACTTAGTATTTGCTTTTCTTATATAAAGCAATAAACTAATTGTTTTAAATAGATAATGTTATTTATAACTACATTTCAAGGAATTTCTGGTAGTTGTTCATGATAATTAAAGTGATAATAGAATGCAATTGCATTTTTTAGATTTTGTAGTCACGACACCGTTTATATTTATTTCTTGGTGTTATATTTGTCAGTTTTAAAATTCAGTTTATTACTACTTAGGTACATAATTAAAGTTTATAAAATATCACACTTTTTCCATTTAATTTGTGATTTTCGGAATATATTCTTATCTCTATCTATCTCTTTATCTTTGAAAAATTAAGTGAAACATATTTTTGAAGTTTATACATTTATCAAAATTAGGAAGTTTTTCAGTTTACTTGGAGCTAAGCCAACTAGAAGATTCCTTTAATGTATTTTGTTATAAATAATTATTTGAGTAGCGCTTAAAATTTAGACGTTTTCTTAATTATATAATACAATGATTTATAACGATGCCTAGTATTTCCTTGGACGTTGAACTCATTGCGGTTTCGTTTGATTAATTAGTTTGGAAACTCTTATTCGTACTAACTTGTTCGCACAACTTTATATTATTAAGGAGACGCTAACGAACAAAAATAGCAGTAATGTATACGCGAAAGAAGTACATTTGTAAGATATCTCGTGTTTAGCTTGAACAACATATGTCTTCACTCTGTATATGGACGACTAGCATAATGTAACGTTCCCAGCGAGCGATCGACCGCCCGATCAACATGTAATAATACATTTTTACATACTACGAGCAAAGAAAATAAATTATACACGTGCGCTCAAAACTCATGTTGGCATATATGACATTTTGACTTTTTAAAAAAGGATTTGAATACATGCGTCCGTTTTACTACTAACTAATAATCAACTTTTTATTTTGTGTTTCTCTTTTATTTAACAACGGCTCTACTATGTAACGATTTAATTAAATGATAATTAAATACTGATTACTATGTAAGCATATTGTTATCGTAGTGTTAATATTTCAACAAAGCTAGACTTTTACGACCCTGCGCTCGTAAAAATGATACATTTAGTCACTATATTTTAAAAGACAAAGAGGCGCTGAGAATAGAGACGGAACGTTCAAACTATCGGGTCAGTTGTGGAGATTGTAGAGGCCACTATAGGATAGAGTAACCCCGTGATTTTCAATGTAATGCATAATAAGCAATAACCTACGTCGGGTCACGGTGTTCATGAACGCAAGGAAACTGGGAACATTTTATAACTGCCTCTAACCGCTGTACGTAGTATGGCGTGAACGAGTTTGATCTCCGCCGTTATCTCACACCACGTATTCGGCAGTGGAAACACACCGTAATACTTATTTTGATTGCCTCCGCTTATAAGCTCGTGGTTTTTTACCACACGCCAATTACCCGAGATACAGAAAGAAATAATCATTATCAAAATTTGGTAGCGTTTCCTGTAACTAAGGAATAGCCATAAAATTAGGTGCCAAAGTAGCCGTAATTGGTAATTTTAAATTCGGTCGCGCACCGCAACCTGCCTAACCTAGACATTATAACAGATACTGATCACAATAAAATTAAGTAATACAACAGAAATTAAACATGTTTTGCTTAACAGAAATTCACATCAGTTGCGTTAATAGGGCTTAAAATTAAGTAATTAACTAATTTTATCTTGCAGAACTTCTTTGATGATGGGCGTGTGTTCTCGGCGACGTGCGATGAGTTCACAAAAAGAAAGTCCACACCACGAGGCAGTTGGGATTCATATTTATCACTTCACAGCTGCGCACCTATGATCGATCTTATCCAAGATGGCGGCGGCGGGCGCGCGTGAACACGCGGGAAACAAGCGCATGCACACCTCCTCCGCCATAACGGACCCGTCAATCTTCCACGTTTGGAATTAGAACACTATATTCTTTTTTCGAATGATACTAAACGCAAAATACGTGCTAACTCGCGGAGGGTTTGCGTTGCACTAAAATTAACAAAAAATATTCTTAACGTATTCAAAACTTGAAAGCCATAAAACATATCTCCCCCATTATTAGTTTATGGCCTGCGACTGTTACTGACTATTATGCTGTTATTTTTCTATGTATTGGTGTTTGTTTTGACTGTGTGCGGTGGCCTGGCTTACCAATTTGGGGTACCATTACAAAACGCTCCTGAGTAGAGCTTGCTATCCGTTTTTAAGTGACTCTATTATCGTTTTGTTGTACAAGTTTTTGTGTTATGACCCTTTTGTTTCACTGATATCGTTTTAGTTCAGATAAATTCTTTAACTGCTGGTGAATAATTATTTTAAAATCTAAATGGTAATCATGAAAAAAATATTAGCTCTACATTTTGTAATATTTGTTAATGTCGGAATAAGTAAACGATTTTGTAACAAATTCAGACACTTAACTCGATTGAATAACAATAAGCTAAATAATTTAACATCAACTTAGTAATGTCACATTCTTCAAAGATACGAGAAATGTAGAGTTCCAATAAATTAGTTTTCCAAAAATTAAATACAAATAAAAACACAAGCTTATTTAAACTGAATATTATTATAATATAATTTATTTCACAGCGGCAAAATATTTTTCATCCATATCTAACACGGTCGGTCTTGTAATAATAAAGTCGGGTGAGCGAAGTAGAGCCACGTTCCGAGCGTACCACCGCAGTCGGATGCGCCCGCATTCAACACCGCTCTGCCTATACTTGTAGTTATGTTACATTTGTGCTAGGAATCACAACTAATACCTTTGCCTCACAATTTCTTTACATTATTGGTAAAAAATTTTGAATAAAAAAAAACTATCTTCTTTTTTTCATCACTGTATTCTAAATTTTAAAATGTTTCTATTTTTTTTTTATAATGTAACCAGCATTTTTTATTTGTAATGTATTTGTGCTGCCAGTGCGTACATATTTTATTTTGTGCGTAATTACAGTGTGCATACAAAAGTACAAAGTAACAAGGTATGTGAACGTTTAACAGAATATTCAGCGAGTACTACAAGCTTATTATTACAATACCTCATTTCCCTTTAATAAAGGTGCATTTAAAATCATTCGGTGCCCACGGCAAAATTCAGTCGCCAATTTCGAAACTTGTTTAGAAATTATAGGTTCAACTCGTATGGTTTAGGTCGGTTTTAAAAGCGTACTGAAAAATAAGCCGGAATGCAAATATAAGAGCCAATGTACTACGGTCTTAGAGCTGTGGGTTCCGCTTGTAAAAACTATGTGTTTTTATACTCACATTGTATTTAGATTTACAGAAGCAAAAACTTAAGACCTTGTGCGTTTTTCTATTTTAATGATGTGCAGAAATGCTATTAGTTACTGGTCGTGATATTTGATGTGTGTTAAAATATGTAGGTATTTATTACGGACATATTCAATTCAATTTAAAAACTGCGGCGTTTAAAGGGTTATAAGAACGTAGTCATTAGAGAGGGGACCTATTTACTAGAACTATAATTTAGTAACTTGTAGTTTAGTCGATTATTGACCACTCACAATGTTATTTGATATCACTAAGGACTTGTCGTGGTCACACCAGGCATTATTTACTTGCTTATTAACTTAGAACTTGTACTTTATTAAATTGATATTTATCTACCACGTAATTACTTGAATAGACAGACTCTGGGAAATTCAAATTAAAATGACTGTGAAAAATGTCGAATAGCCTTATCACTGTGAATAAGGTGTGCATTATTTGTAAGTAAAATGTGAGATAAGTATAAATTAATGCTATCGTACGCTCTTTATAAAATCGTCGAAAGTGTAAAATGGGAGCCTATTTTTAATGGAAGCATAGGGACACGTGACACGTTTTTTCGCGAAAGCGGGCGCGGGTCAACAGATCGTGTTCACATCGTCGGACGGCGGACAGCGCGGACAAGTCCGAACTTTTCATACAGCCCACGTCCAACAAGCGTCCTTGTATTGTTTCGCGGGCCGTGTTGCGTGAACACCGAGTGAAATATGGCCGACAGTTCGACTACTTATTTTTGTTTTATTTTTTTAGGCCGTGTTACTTAATTTTATCAAGTCGCATGAGTTATGAGAGGCGGGACCACACGCGTTGCGTTAATTACGCGTTAGTAATGTTCAGGTGAGTCCCTTACACGCTGCCGCCATCATTGATTCCAATTACCACGGTTCCGATTTCAAAATCAAACTTGAATCGATTATTGAGTTTTGCTCATACAAAGAGAAAAGTCGAATAGGAACATCTCTATTTTAAATCTCCAATTAGTTAGCTACAAACAGATTCTAATAAGTCTTAACAGGAATTTTATTTTGTGTTTGTTAGGGATGCTAATAAATATTATAAGCTAGTAGATTCATCGCGGTATCTTTTAACACATCGCTAACGTTTTCGTCAGTGGGCTATTAGTCACTCCAAATTATCTAGTCTCGGGCTTTCATCTTAAGAATCGGACGCTATAATCGAGTGGTCAGTGGCACTCCTCAAGTTAATAATAATGCGCCCAAACTAGATCGGGCCATTGACCCGGGCGGGCGGCGCGGGCGCGCCGAACACTCCCGCCGTCATTTGGAGCGCTAAAATGCTACTGAAGACGTTTAACTCAGATCTCACCGCTTTTTACTAATCATTTTTCGAAATTGATATTTATAAAATAGCAAAACAATTTTATGTGAATTTAAAAATACTTTAACACGTAATTAACTTATGATAGATTAAATGCATTGGCATCGATATCCCAATAATCGTTTATGAGCTAATTTATTACCTAGATTAAGTGTGAGTAAAATAATTTATATATCAAATCGAGACAGAATTTTTCAATTTTATAAACACTTTAGATAGTACAAGACCAATTATAGTTTTATAATGTCTTAGAGCTCTTGTTTTATATCTTTACGAGCATCGTTATAAAATTTTATTAGTGTTGGCAGAATCAAGTGTCTACAAAAAATATGTATCACTCAAAATTACCTGTGTATCAAATAAATGTATAAACTTAAGCTACTGCTCTTACACTTTGATAAGTTTTATTGCGGTAGTCATACAGTTGGATTCAAACATTTTATAATCAGGGATGGGATTATTTATTTGATTATTTTTTTTATTCAGAAACATCTGATACATTTTACATAGGCTAAAATTATATGCAATGATATATAGCATTTTAAATTTTTTTAACAGTCTATTTAAAATAAATCTGTGTGATTATGATACACACACATAGTGTTTTGTTAAAAAAATGGTCTACTTTGATGTATTACCTTTTATAACATTAATAGCTCTATAATATCTGTTTTAACACTTAACACGATTTTTATGTGTTTTATATGGCACATAAAACGCCATATCTATCAAATAATTGAAATATAAGGCAGTAAATAAAATAAAACCACCCATAAAACTGTGATCAGATGAACTCTACTTCAACTTTTATTTATTTTTTATTATCACAAATTAGTAATTTAATGAAGATTCCAAGATTTGATGGCAACAATAAAATTATGAATGGCACTCAAATCTGTCTCGACTAATAAGGTGCTAACGAGGGTCGTTCGTTTTATGTGCGTTTTATTGACACTTGAGTGCTTTAGTCGAGTTGTCGGCACGACTCTACCTGCCACCGCTCGTCTTATTGGTTTCCTACGAGGCTTGAATGGGAATTTCCGATTTGGGCGCCACAAGCCAATTGGATAGCGACATTTTAGAGCTTTTATACTAAAACAATATCAGTGAATGTAAAGATGTTTCAAATGTTTATTACATATTATTGAGCAATTAAATTTGTTTAACAGTGCCATTTAAGTTCTTACGATTCTTGTAAAATTAACGAGCTGATAAGATCTATGTGTCGTTGAGTGAACACTCATTTAAATAAATGTAAGCTGACTAACCTGCTATGGCCATCCAAGGGTAGAAGGTGTGATTGGTGGGCTGATGCTGTACGGGCTGTGCTGCTGCTGTGGCGGCTCCGGGCAGGGCGCACTGGTTCCCCCAGGGAAGGGCTCTTCCTGGACTCGAGGACTCGCTGTACCGTGCCTCGGGGGTGCATGCTGCCGGCCTCACTAGGGCCCCTAGTCCAGAGCCCCAGGCCTCTTTGCCGCCATAGCCGTTCTGTTGTTCTCCGCCTGGCTTGGAGCAGTCGGCCTTAGCGTATTGCTGTTCTCCGGCATATAGTTTGCAGGCGGCCGCTACGGAGGCATCGTAGGGCGAGTCCTGGGGCCGGGGCTGGTGAAGTGCGTGGGGCTGCGCGTATGTGAGGCCCAGGGGGAAGCCGCGGTACTGGTCACCGCCGCCACCACCCTGGTGCACTCCGTGCGCCCCGTAGAAACCACCCTGCTCGAAATAGGAGTTCATTCTGATCAGTCACCGACACTAAACGTCACTCAGTTAGGGAACACTTATGTCATCGCGGCCCCACGCGCCGTGATAACGCGACCTCGGCCAATGTCACTCCAAATACGGACAATGTAATTTAATTTTATTAATTTTATTGCCTCTTAAACGTCACTCGAGCGTCATAATGGGCTTCGTTGGCGATAAAGGCCAGTTGACGTGTGTTTACTTTTTACGATTATTTTACGAGTTGGGAGCGCGTGCCGCGGGTTTTACGACTTTTTAAGCGGTTCGGTGTGCGGCGCCGGCTCGTCTCGTAGTTGTTGTGATTTTTTTCTTAAATGTTTCAGTTCGCGTGAAGAGGCGTGATGTGCGGCGAACGGTCGCGAGCGAAGTTTTGAGTCGCGTGTGGCGGGAGCGCGCGACTATGTGCCGTGTGCGACCGGCGCGGCTCAGCTCACGCAATCTACTGACAGCGAGCCACGCGCGCCGCCCCGCGCGCTGCCTGCATCGCAACACAGACGATTGTTCCGTCCCCTTTTCGCTAATGACTATAAATATTATCAGTTACGCTCTCTTTTCCCTTTCTTATCACTCCTCCCGAAGCACGTGGTGCATACCTATTGCTATTAAATTATACAATCTGGGTGCATTTTTATTTGAATCCCTATATCTTTGGTGACTCTACCAGTATGCATAGGAAGCTTCATGCTTAAATGAAAAATTGCTCAACCTGTAATCATCAGCTGAAAATCATAAATAATAAAATGTCATCCTTTGAAATGTGCAACAGCTACTTAAGTCGTCAGCCCCCGCTGTACAAATAAATAAAAAAAAGCATCGACAAAACCCCAATAATGACTATAACTGAAAAGTTAAGCCGCAAAAGTCGTAAACTCATAAACGTACAATTAGTGAAACGGGCGAGTAAAGAAAAGATTTTACAACCACTCCTCGACCGTGCCACAATGAGCGCGCAGTATCGTAACAAGGTGCTGAATAGAGTGAGAAGTCGTAAAGATGATTATTATTTCTTCTACTACCTGTTTTTACGAGTGATATTGGTGTTACGCTCACTCGCGCGCGGTGCGGTTAAGTGTGAGCGGGACGGGAGGCGAGCAGCGAAACGCTTATCGCGGCGGCGGAGTTGCACAACGTATCGCTGTCTCTGTCTGGCCTGATGTGGCGCGTGCAGTGGCGCGACGCACTATCGAAGGGTAAACAATAGCGCATTATCGCAAGAGCACTCAGTTGGCGCGTCCAAATGAAGCCATCAAACGAATGAATGGCTCTGGTAGTGCGGCCTACCCAGAGACACGCTCGCATTTTTATTGCACTCACCTCTTTAAACAAATATTTGTCGATAAAAAGGACGGGGAGCGACTGTGCGGCGATTTTTTGTGTCCACATGTAATTGACCAATTTAGGATTTAAGATACCGACACGTCCTAGGCGACGTTTATTTCAAGATATCTAGATTGCATCCCACGATTGTTTTTGCGGTCACTTGGATGTAATAAAGTTATAATAATATCAGTTGATAATTAATTCTAAAGACCACTGCGGTATCTCGAGCAATTTTCTTTTAATAAAACTAGAGCTATTAAAAATAAAATATAATGGTAACAGTCTTACTATCGCAGTATGATAGCTTTTAATATAACGTGATTTTACCGCTCGACATTTAACGGTACAAAAGGGTACTAAAATGTATGTATCTGTATGATTTCGAAACTCTACCAACAGGTCAAAAATGAGAGCACATTCTAAAAACCTACTTTAACTAAGCAAGTACTTAGTCGTTTTATCAAGAAAACGTCTGCCATACAAAGTCTGTCAGTCTGCCTTGATAGTAGTTCTTTGATACCCAGAATATTGAGCTTGGTTTTACCTATGAAGCCCTTAACTTTCTATTAGGTAGGACCAATTTTAGCTGCCACCACTTAAACTATGAGGGAACTCGAAGGGAATCTAACATTTGCAAGAAGATTAAGTTGAAATAATTACCTAGTATTTTTGTGGTTTCATCAACAAGTTACAAAAAAAAACATAGATACATACGATGCTTTCTAGTTTAAGGTTAAGTTTAAGACTAATGATCGAATTATTTACGCGGTATTTTTCACCAACGACAGCTATAACTAAATAAAAATATTAAACACTTATAAAATAATAACAATGAAACATTCAATTCGTAATCGATAATTTTGACAAATATTTTCTTTAGTTTTCATGTACATATGACTAACTTCCCCTCATAAGACTCTACCTTTAAAGTTTTCGATGTGACTGTGACATAGTTAGCCATTACCAAACCCAACCATATTTAAGTTATAAAAATAAATGTGTTTATTTACTCGCACTAAAATAACATCAATAGAATGTTAAAGTTGCAACATAACCATTGTCCACAGAAATATAAGGGTGGCTCTATTGAACTCTTAAATAAAGTCATCCTCGGTACTGTCATGCAATCCCCTAACACTTCGTGTGATTCGTTTCACTACATTATAAGCATGACTATTTTCTATATGTGACCAAAAACTGAATATGAAATACTTGTAGAACAAATATTCGTAGCTGATTTTTAACAACTTAGTCAGTAAAAATTACCTCAATTGTTAAGATTTGTTCTATGGGGAAATTGGTTCTCTACCTCTCTATAAATTGATAAAATTGAAAGAAAAAAATGGGTCCGAATTGCATTGGACAAACTAAACGATACTCATTCAGATATAGTGAAAAACTAGTCGTAGAGTCTACAAATCTGAAAATATCAGCTTTCACATTTTGTTCTGTATTGAACGACTGTCTCAATGCAAAACGAGTGTCTTCTAAAAGTAAGTACCTTTTCAAAGAATAAAGTTACATTCGCGCTAATCAAATCACCTTACGTATAACAGTATTTGTGGTGAAGATATAGACTTAATTAGGTGAGTTTGTAAGGTTATTACCTTTCTCTGCTACCCTTATGGGTAAAAGAATGGGGAAAAGAAAACAGAAATCGATTGAAATGTAATACTGGGCTAAATAAGGCTCTCCATATTTTTCATCGTTCTTCATTCCTACTTTATATCAAGACACTAGCATATGTTATTTGCTTTGATAGATGTAGATAGAGATTTATATTTTTACCAAACTTACATAAATACCTACAGGAAAATGTTGAGGTAAACAACGGCCAAATACTCAAACAACACTTAATTTTAAGTTAAATTTAGTCAAATCTATCGCAAAAACAGACTGTTCAATTCAAAGTAAAATAGACTGGACGAGGCTTTCATGTAACTTTGAACTAAACGTCATTCGAGTATTCGGTCATAAGAAAATTTAAGATAACGTTTACATGGACGTTACCGGCTAGCTGTCAGTTCCCACGCCAAACCACAGGTTCGAATCCAAGGGTCTCAACTCTGACCTTTTCAAGTCACGCACGTATTAGAGATTAATGATCACTTGTTACTTGCAGGTATCGTGAGGATACTGCATGACTTAGTTCTTTGAATTGCTGTTGAAGATGTACGAGAAATAGTCTGCTGTCTACCTACTAACAACTGTGTTAGAAAAACTTATAGACTGAATTTGATCACTTTACGTTCAGAAGTTGCTTTAGTTAGTTCAAATTCACTTAAAGAATGGGATGGATGGATGTTCGCTGCAAAATACAGGTTGTAAGTTATGTAGAGTTACAGTAAGGAGCTTTCCTTTAAAATAAAAGTAGCAGTAGTCGAGCAGTAGGAAAATCGATATGTTGTTATGAAGAATGATCTTATTGACATTATATACAATTACAAGAATTCAATGGAAGGAATAATCTTTTTTTAATTTATTCATTTATCAGCTAGTAATGTTTTGATATCAATGGTCAATCTGAAGCACAATCAGTAGAAAATACAGTGCGTATTTTTTTTATTTTATTCTATACAAATTTAGAAATGAAATTTGTCAAGTCAAGTAATTTCGTTTCTTGTGCAGACTCTATCGCCAAGCTAAGCTTACTGAGATGATTTCTATCAAAGCTCAATCGTAAGTACTCAACTAAACTTCAATGATTTGTTAAAGTAAGTAAATATTTGTAATGTTAGTTCTCTTTACCTTTTTTAAAGGACAGTTTCATAAACTTTATCGCTAGCCAATTCAGTTCTAATATTACAATGCAAATATGCAGGTGCAGTGTAACGACTTTATTGTTCGTTATTTGTTTACGCTGCATCTACAAGACATATAGAAGAGAAAATATAGCCTGTTTATAAACTATGATGTTGATATCGATTTACAAACAACGATACATAATTATAGGCACAGAAGAAGCCTGTAGCAGCGACAAGCTAAGACTAAAGTTACTTCAAGCATCTTGTGTACTTCAAAGGGATGCGTCGTAGATAGTCTTTTCAAACTACAAAATTAGTGTGGAAAGTCCTTTTCGATAAGTAGATATTTTATTAAAAACAAATTTGATACGATTATGATTAAGTAGGTAGTAATCTACGTAGTACTAAACCACACCAACCATGGCTACGATTTTCGTAACGATAACTTGCTGAAAACTTAACTTTTTATAAACGGCTAAGTTTTAGCCCCTTCCCCACCTTTTTACACCCTGCTTAATAGAAATTTACTCGAATTAACACCAATAAGCCGACCCACCAACAAGAAAATAACCAGCCAGTGTTTTCCAATAAGACAATCAATCAACTGCATCGGACCTCATCCTTTGTTAATACATAAAAAGTATGAAAAGGGCGCCTTTATTTGCAACAATGTAGCAAGACTGCCGGGTTTCAGCCACTAGGTGGGGCTAGTACTGCAAAGTGGGTGTTAATAGTATAATAGATAACTTATGGTCGATTATAGAAGGCTTTAATTCAATTACCTTAGCCTTTAGGCTATAGGAAATGTATCATTGTTTTTTTTCTGCGAATATTTATGAGGTGCTTAGTTCAGTTTAGATGCGGTTTGTTTATGAGAATCAAGTTTTTAATGCTGGCTGTATTAAACTGTGTTTATAGCTTGGTGTAGATTGATGAAGAAATTATGCACCATTTATTTCCATAGATATATTTATTTCTATACTGCAGATGACAGATAGGTACCTAAGGATATGCTTGTCAGTGAGTCAATTTTCGATTTCTTCAGAGTTACCGTCAAAGTATGAAAACTACTTGTTTATGCATGGTTAGCTATTTTAAATGTCGAATAATCTACACGAAAGCTAAAAGATGAGACTTCGTAATAGATACTGAGTACAAAGTCAAGTATAGAGTTAGGATGAGAATAGATTTGTAGTAGGAGTTAAGGAGAGAACTTTACTAAGATATGTTATGTATGAAAGACCTATCACAAAAATTCTCTTCTTTGGTACTTACCCGTTCTTACCTTTTTATTTTTCTTCAATTTGTACGAATTGTTTAAGACTTGTCTTACTGTGGTCGTTAACAGGTTCTAGATTGCGCTGGATTCAGTAAGATGAAATCTAGCGTCTCTTCAGAATTTTCCGGTCGCAATCAATGTTAAAATGTACCAAAAGGAAAAATACTGAGATGATTCATATCGTGTTGCTGTATACTGTTCTTCAATCAACCTAGATCGACCTTTAAATCAATAAGTTCGTGTGAAAGTCGTGTGTCATTTGATAATAATAACAATAGAATTAATAAATCTTAATATTCTTCCATACTTTGCATAAGAAGATGGTTTATTGCAGTATGTAAGACATGTCTTATTGTATAATCTTTTATAATTTGTATGTGAAAATGTATTTTCAGTTGCATAAATATTTATAGTCTATTCTTGGTTGTTCTGCATTCTAAAGGTGAAAAACATTGACTGCAGATAACAGCTCTATGCAACTCAACTCGCTTGAAGCATAAAACAAAACAGGTTTCTAATCTTTAGTCTTATGATTCATACAAACATTTCCCCACCAAAATTGGTACGAAGAAGCGTTGTAAAAACAACAACACTATTTGGGGAAGCCGCTTCAGTAGTTGGCGTTATCACAACAAACAAAAAACATAAGCGGGTATCTCATTCACATTCAACGACAGATGTGATGATATTCGCATCGCGGGCGGCGCTTGCGCAGGGCACGCGCGGCCTGCGCGCCTCGTAAACACGATTTTTACTACCACTCGAACGCTCGTAAACGTCACGTGAATTGCGCCGTTTGTAGAACTCCCAGTAAACACCGCTCAGATTATTTCGTATACGCCTCTGGGGCTAAACCTCGATATAAATTCGAAACTTTATTGACGCGGCCCACCGACGCACGTGGATTGTTATTATGCCGTTCTTTAGACGTTTATTGAACCATTATTGACTTGTTTAAAGTATCACCCGTTTAATAGAGATAAAGGAGTCGTTGATAGTTTATGTCTTCATCGTGTGAGGATATAACGACGCCCGTCGATTTGCTCGCTCGCAGCGTCTCGATGTCTGGTTTGACTCGATTGCGGACGTTTTATGACTGTAATTTTCCTTTTTATTGACTCTTAAGTTATTGATGATCATAGGATTGATAACAATCGAAGCTACATAATGGACTTATAATTTATGCTCTCAACGTTTGTTCGATTTATCGATTGCCTATTGGTCGCAATTAAAAATTCCGGTAGCTCTATCTCGAACTGTTTTAATGGCCAGCAAGTTTTGAATATGACAGTATTTTTGTCGGCTCTATGCATATATTACAAGTTAATAAAGTTTAATTTAAATAAAAAACGAATTGAAAGAAACATCAAACGCTACAATCGTTAGTAAATGAGCACTTAAATGAATCAAGTGCTCATAATAATAAACCCGCGCGATGCCAACGCCATCTATCTAAAGGAGTTGGCATCCTAATTCAGTATATTCAAACAATTATACTGTTCCATTACTTATTTAACACCCCTTAAATAAAAACACAGGTTATTTTATATGGAGGTAAATTGTATTCTTAAATAATTATAATTTGTTTTGCATAAATTACTAGAACTGTAATAGTGCCATCTATTGTCACATGGCGGCGACCTCAATGAGAGATAGCATCCCGAACTTCCGAACAGATGTAGAGCGTTCAAAGGTCAGTGTACGAGTACTTATAAAATATTTTATTATAATAACAAACATAATGAAAGCGAAATCAAACTAAACTAGATAACAATAATGTTGCGAAGATATAAAATGCAAAACATGCTATAAATACATCTCTCATTAAAATCTTATCAAATAGAACGAGACAAGTAAAACAAACACGCGTCCGTACGCAACTATTTATAGTATAATGATTTAGTTTTATGATCGCCTATAATGTTACGTAATGTCTCATCTTTGTATGAAAAAGCGACATAACTGCCAATAGAAAAGCGATAACATGGACATAAAAGCGAATTTTATTGCTTTATTCATCATTCAGCTATATAAATTCATCAAGACACTTGTTAATCGTAAAATAAATCTTATTACACAGTAAAATGATGTTTAAATTGACGACAAGCGTTTTATTTTCGTCATAACAATAAAATTTATTTTTACGAGCGTGCGCTAGTGTGGTTTTGAGTTTAGTGCCATCTAGTGGCTGGAGGCGGGACCACGTGGTAGGAACGTTTGCTGACGTCACTCGATGAGGGTTTTACGATGCGTTCACATCGCTTCAATGAATGGAGGTGTCGTAAATGTGGATTTGGCGGTTTTAGTTAAGTGTGATCTTACACTTGCGTAGGTATTAACTTGTCTACCTAAAGGATAAAGTAAGGAATTCACCATTCATAATAATATATTATAAGTAGGTACTTAGAGTCCGTTTTCTCCAAGAGTTCTGTGAAACTCTACCTACGCTAAGTAAGTACCTATTGATCAGTAGATATAAAGACACATTCATTCTTAAAATGCTGATTTTTACTTTCTGATACTTAAAAACTTAAGCAGACTTTAAGCAACAACCACAGTCCAAATTTACAATGTAAAAAAACCTTGGATAAGAGAATTATCAAAAGCTTCTACTGACACAGTGGCCCACATTTATCATAAAATTATAATAAAATTGTAATAAAATAATGTGTACGTAATTGTTACATAAGCAAGTAATTATAAAAATATTAACAATATAACACCCAATTAAATTGCGATAAAACACTGATTATTACTTATATTGTACCTAAAACAATAATAATTATCTTTATTGCCAGTCGTAAAATACAAACTACCAAATAATATGATTGTGTTAAGGAAAATATTGTTAGATTATTTGTTTATACTTTATTGTGACAAAGTTAATAAATTATAAGTTTAATTTTAGAAAATGTACAGTTTGAGATTGGTAGAGAAAGGGTACCTATAGAATAATACAAATGTCTACTACCTTCATGGTACCTGTGGGTAGGTAGGTAAAACTAAAAAAATGCTTACTGATGAATCTTTACAATTAGAAATTATTAAAATGTTTTAGTCTATTACATTATACATATATTTTTGTAGGTAGATAAGTGGCACTTAAAAAATAAACAGATGACTTTAAAAAATGTCAGAGTAGGTAGGTACCTGACTGAATAAATCTGCCTGATAGTAGGTACTAGGTAGGTACCTATAATATTTCTTTTTTTGCAAGTAGGTATTTTACTTTTTGCAAAATAAATATTTGTTGCAGTTTCAATAACTATCTAAAAATAAAAATAATTCTACAAGCAATTATGTAAGTATAAATTGAAAACAATGTATCCAGGTGAAAAAAGCGAAAAATAAAATAAAATAATTTGTAAGAAACATAAAATACTTTACACTCCCGAAATCGGCCTACATTCCCTACACTAGTCGGAACACCCGACACCACCCGTCACGAGATCCAATGCACACACACAAATGTCCCCACGCACTTTCCCGGTCACATTAAAACTAAACTAACTTTGCATAATTGTCTCATTCACGCACGTACAATCGCTACCGCGAGCGCAATATGCTATCTCGCTCGCTCACGATCGTCAAAATGGCCTCCAAACGAGATATTTTGAAGGAACGCCGCCAACTTTTGTTGCTGTAATGGGCGGAGCGTGCATGCACAGGGGCGCATTCAGTTGTATTCGTCGTCGTACAGAGAGGTAACGATTTTGCGTTGCATTTTTATACAGTTTTTTTTTCTTTTCTTTATTATAAATATGAAATAGTGGAGCAGTGTTTTTGTGATACTAAATAGTTGGTCCCAAATAAATACCTACTGATAATTATATTTTTATTGCTCTAATAACACCAGTTAAGTATTGTGACATACCTACTAACTTATAAAATGCAGATTTGACTGCCTCCGTGGCGCAGTGGTTTAGGTCACCACGCCGATACCACTGCAACGGGAGGTCGTGGGTTCGATTCCCACACGGAACAATTATTTGTGCGATCCACAATTAATTGTTTCGGGTCTGGTTGTGCTTTGTGTCCGTTGTTTGTATGTTTGTAAAAGTCCCCGCGACACAAGAGCAATTCTTAGTGCGGGAGTTGTCTTTTTTAAGAAAGAGAAAAAGAAAGAGATAAATATTTTAAGATAAGATTAATATGTACATCATATTGTAACATTTTACTTCTTAGAATATTTTACTTTAGTTTCTTATGACCCAAGATTAATTCAGTTCGCTATATCAGTGCCGCATGATGAAAAACATTACAACATAGGTACATTATAAAACAAAAATATAACAAAAACAAAAAATATAAAACATAATCGGGCTAGGTAAGTCTTTTCTTCAATACATTCTAATGTTCACACATATTAAAGCAATAATCGATACCTCTTAATTACGAATAGGTACATGCCGGATTACCGCGTGACGCTACACAGTACCTACCTCCTACGTATAAGGCACTCTGCTCACTGATGTAGAAACACCGAACGTTCATCCGTACGGCCATTGCCAAACATTTCGTTCGACCACAGCACAAAATAAATTGAATTACATTTTTTTAAGTGAGGTCATAGGTAACCGTACTATTTCGTTTAAATGTTTAATTTAAGACTTAGTGTTTTAGATACTGATAATATATTTTTAGTCAACAGTTAGGTAGCTAAGTAGGTATATTTAATTCATTACAATAAAAAAAATACTTTCTGACGTTCATAAAAGCAAAGAAAGCGTTATTTATGTTATTTAGGGCATTGAGTACCTCTGCTTTGGTCACATGATGCCACCAAGATACATACTTAAACGTTCAAAAATAACAAGTGTAGATCAAGGAAAAAAACTCCACAATAAAATTACTAACCAGCCACAGAAAACAATCAATAACGAAGTATGTGCCAATAAAGTAAACAACCCTAAAAAGGGATGTTAGGGATAATACCATTACCCAATAGCACAAACAACTGCAGAAAAATACCCCACCCCAAGGTCATTCGAATTCGTCCCTGGATGCAGGAATTTGGATATGGCGACGAATGCGCCGTGCGACGAACGACCAATGTGATTTTATTTATTTTAAATCGTGTTATTTCGCTGTTAAATCAATAAGTTTCCTGTGTCTAGTGTAAAAATATAGTGTTTTAAGTAACGTGTGTAATAATTAAGTGTCCATTATTGAGAAAATCAATTAAATAGTTTAAATATCGAACTGTGTTTGTATCGTCCGCCATTACGCTCGTTGGCGACGCGTCGCCGTTTGTAGAGATCGATAGCTATATGCCTGTCTCTGTCACTCTTATGGTAATAAAATGTAAGTGCGAACGGTTTGAGTTTTGTGACTGCTGTTAAAATAATTTAAAATTAATTTTTAATCGGTTGTAAAGGAGTAATTGGGCGAAATGAATTGAAAATTCGATTTGTTTTTGTACTGTTTTATGAAACTGTGATTTAAATATGTTGCTAGATTATTGAAACGGTTTATTTTAATCCGTTTGATTTAATTTCAGACTATTCAAAACAAATAACTTTAAAAAGTAAAGTTTGGAGTTTGTAAAAGCTGAATAAAACCTATGCTTTGGTGTAGTATTTTTAAGTAAAACCTATTTCAAATCGAAATGATAGGATCTAGAATAAGAATAGGTGCATGCAGAGAACAATATAATATATGATCTCTACCTTAGAAAATATGCCTATAATTTCTATAAGTACCTACACTTACTTGAAATTTTGGGTACCTTAATAATTACTTCGTTCTTAATTTATAAAATAAATGAAATATTTTTGCATTTATAGGAGTTCTCTCAGTTATTCTATATTTTTAACTTAAACGTACCCACCTATTTAGCTCGGAAATAGCTACATTTCAAGCGCAGCTCTCTACCTAAATTGACTATCAAACAACAAAATCAATATCTAGAATAAACCCTAGATATATCCACAAATCATATTCTATCCGAAACTACATAATGTTGTATCTAAATCAGATATTAGGCTATTTATTCTACCGACATAACATCGCATCGGTACAACGGATGCTCATTTACCCAATCAACGGATATCTTGGCCTGACGCCAAACAATAACATAACTTGCCAACCAAAAATAACATAATAAATCTATGACTACTACGGCCAAGGTTCAAATCTGATTCAGTTGTTTCAGGTACCTACGAATTATTTTATAGAGAGATTCTTACTTTAGGAAAAGTCTGAAAAATGTTGATGATTTATTGATTAGTTTACAAATTATAATTATGGACCAATTTCTTGAATACCTACTTACATTATATTCATAAGTGACTTCAATAAAAAACTTCTAATAGGTACCTATTTCCTTTTTTTAGATATTACAAAAATGTTCATCTTATAGTCTCGATAGAGTTTAGGTTAAGTTTGTTCAGTCTAGTAGCTTTAACAAAAAATCTCAAGACATAGGTAACCTAACGAAAACAGAATACTTAGATCATACTATATAGTATAGGTAGTTATAGGCAAGTTAGTAGGTATACGTATGAATAAAGTGCCTACCTAAGCTCCAACCAAATTTTAGCATCAAAACATAAATCTACTAAAAGATAATCATCATTATGCTATAGGCAACAATAATTATACCTTCCGAACAAACATTTTCATGCAACCAAATTAAAAATTGATTGGGCAATTTAAATTCGTAATCACGTAGGCCGTTTTCCGTCGGAGAGCTAATTTTGCCGACCATTTTAAATAGACCCCTGACTTTCAACAAATTTACATTAATTTGTTAGAAACGTATGTGTCTACAAGGTTTTCGTATAACTAGATGTAGTTGATATATTTGTCCGTAGCTATTTTGGACGGTTGAAATAAGTGGCTACGGATTAAAAAGTCGCCAACGCGTTTTGGTTATTTTTATGGTTTTTATGTCGTGTTGAATTGGTTTTATGTTACTATAATGGTAGTAGATGTAGTATTACGATGGCTTTGCCATTTATTTTGTTCTAGAAACGGGGAGATTTTTTAGTAAGGGTTTAGACGTTAGATAGTAAGTAGTAGTATTGAATAGTGTTAGCGTCTAAGTTGAGAATAGGACATAGTTTTTCTGCAACATACCTATCAGATTTTGACCGCAACCTTCCAAGCCCATTTTCCTGATTCAAAGGCAAAGTAAATTTGTTGTTTACTTTAGGTACCTACCTACTATCTATCTATTCGAAAGAAGTTTTTTAGAGATCTATTTACAAGAATCTCCAGAAACCGGTTTCTGCTGTTTTATGAACGTTAATTATTCTAATACTTTCTTAATTCTCCGAAACCTATCAATAAATAATAAATGTGATTAATTATTAATCTATCGTGTGCGCGTACGCACGCTTCTATCTCACGTTTTGTCCTTGTGAGTCATTACACTTCCCTCCATGCGTAATCCCCACCAAACCTATGCTGTACATCGCCACTCTCTGTCATCAATTATCCATACTCGTATTAGCATTCAAACAGAAATAGCACTTACAAGGCACTACATGAACAATCTCCATAATCAGAAATCTATCAACATTGTATCTAATGCTTAAAAAAGCTCATCTTTGGGTGTCATCGGCGCCGTCCGTCTCTCATCGGCTGCACACTGAACACCCCGGACATGAAACGTAAATAAAAATATAAATGTTTCGACGGATATTGGGGCGGGCGCGTGCGCCGGCGCCGCTGCGTTTTAGCATTCAACTCCCGCACAACATTGTTTGTTTTCACACTGAATCGTTTACCTGTAATTGCGTGATCGTTTTATTGAGTTCCGATAACAATAATCATGACGGAATGTCGTTCTGATGTAACGTCTCAAGGCTATTTGAGACGGCACGAAAGAAAATTCAATGGGCCTTGAATGCAGAATGCACAAAGTAAATGAAAATCTATTCATGTCTATTGCTATTACATTTGAGATACGTCTTTGTGGGAACGCTACGTTGAATGCGCAATGCGTTTAGATGGTTTGGTATTAAACGAAAGTATGTATACGTCTGTAGCTTGTCTGTCGATGACACATGAATTGGTTGTATGCTGTAAGTCTGTTCACGTTTGTATTTCGTTTCGGATGTCAGGTTGTTGGCTGATGGTCAAACGCATTATATCATTTCCTAGAAATTTCACGTTTGATCACGTATTGTTTTATCTTCATTGTATTATGTATGCAAGACTTTAAGCCGTTTGTTTTGGTGATAAAATATGTAAATCATACCGTGTTGGATAGAGAGTGAAAATTCATTGTTATTTCGAGACGGTATTTGAAGCATTAATATAAATTGTATTTGTCTAATATTGAGATAGATATCTGTCGTTATTGTTATTTACCTTCCAGTTTAGTTATTGTGAATAGTTATAAAGTAAATGACTGATCAGCTGCTCCTGGTTTAGTATGATTCAGTCCGCTTCTACGACACGATATTGTTTTAAACATTTATGCTAATAATTTCCCAGAGTTGCGTATTATTGATTCTAGTTTTGACGCATTCGCGGTCTTCTAATGTATTAAATATAATAAGTGATTACCTAAGTACTTCTCGTTTTATTGATTTCACAAGTCTCTTTAAGTTTTTATGTAATTTATCTACTTAAAACGTTTTTTTGGTAAAAAAATTAGCAGCTTAAGTTGACTGCTAGCAGACCTAGTAGCTGATCTACAGAATTAAGAATCCACGAAAAATTGGCATAACAATCCATACAATGACTGTACAAAGTAAAGAACTTAGTATAATCTACACCAAAAATACCCTTTTTTTATATAAAACTAGCTCACGAATTTTCTTTTTCTTTTTTTCCCTTCATAAAAACCTTTCCCGTGCCTTAAAGACAAATTTCCAAAACAAAAAGACGAATTGAGCTGTTCTTGAGTTCTGCTCATCAACTCATTTGGCGGTTCACTTTTATATATAAAATTACCAACAAATTTTATGTGAGTAGGTACACACTATTTAGGTATTCTTCCACAATATCTTAGGTAAAATTCGAGCTCAAAATATCTAAGACCGTCCCACGAACATTATTCGTGCAAAAACACGAACCGTACTCTTATTTGAATATGTTCTACACTAGGTACTATCTGCAAACACCAATGGAGTGAAAATAAAGTAGATAGGTGGGTGCCAGCCGGTACAATGGCCGGCTCGCTGATAATTCCTATGGGAGAACAACCTTTGTTTACTTTAAGAAAGCTATAGTCTCAACGCAAAATATTGTAGAGAATTCTGGTGATAGATATTGAAATACGGTGTACTTGCTAATGCTAATTATAGTTGGCAAGGAAAGACATTTAATGGGATAAGTGAATAGGAGAGTGGAGTATATGTGCTGAGATTTAAACAAAATAAACTTTTTAGTTTTCTTGTGTCCTCAAAAATTATTATCAGTTAATTAAGAGTGGTTACACTTTTACACTTAACTTTTTCCAAATCTAGGCACGATTTTAATTTATTAATATATAATAATAAAAATCTAGACAGTAAAGTAGAAAAAAACACTGAAAATGTTAACATTATCATGTTTACTTTGGGCCTGCTTTTAAATGATGAATGTAATGTAGAGTCACCTTTGGTTCGGCAGCTTGCTCTTCAATTCAATCCTTACATGCCTTTGTATTTCTATGAAAATGAATACCCATTATTATTCAGTTTCCTTATTCTAATTTCCAAGATTTATTCGTATCGCGCCACTACGATTTATTCACAGTGAATAAAACAGTATTCGTTGGAACCGATTCTATCGCCCTATTGTTTATGGGGACATGCTCCTTCTACATTCAATTGTTAGTTTTAGATTGTTTATGGTTCTGTCTCTGGGCATATTAATTTTATTGTGAATACAATTATTTTATTTTTGAGAATCTTGATGAAATACTACTTAACTATTTAAAAATTGTAAGCATAGAATAGTTAATTAAGATACCTAAATCAAATCCATCCATCTGTTATTAAACAGCTATAAATGTGAAAATATGTATGTGTATTTAACCGTTTTTACTTGCAAAAGCTATACCGATTTAAACCCAATTTAGCAGAGAGATAGATAATAGGGCAGGTCATACCTATATCCTACTTTTTTCAGTAAAAACCACAAGGGTGAAGCCGCGGGGATAAACTAGTGTAAGGTATATAAATAATAAAGAAGATATAATCGTTAGTCAAGAACTTTTGCAAACAAACTTTGTACATAAAGTAACCGACACATTCTTTAGTCTTTCAATTTATTTTATTGCCAAAAAACAACTTTAGAAAATTAGGAAAACTGTGACATAAAATTTTGTTGAATGTTTTTTTGAATTTATTGTTTCTAGTTATAGTTACTGATTTATAATCATAATATTTTAGTATAGGAACGTTAAATATTATTATAATGAATTGGTTCATAGTTTTCTATCACTATCTTCATGCCTTCATAAGCGAAAAAAGTTGTTACACTTTTTAGTTGTTTCATAAATAAAAAATCATGGCACTAAATCGGTAAATAACTAAATTGTGTTAGAAAAGAGAGGTTCCTGTAGTGACGTTCGATGCCGTTTAACTATCAATTAAAAATCTAAATAGGTAGGTATATCGATTTCGTATTTTTATTGGCAATGAAAATATTAAAATTGGTAAAATAAACCATTAATTAAAAACTTATCAATCTTACAAATATTAAAGAGCTCTGTCATACACCAAACGTTAGAATATGGTATCAAAGGTGAATACAGAGCGTGGCGTGGTAGAGTAGAGTGGAAACAAAAAGGCAGCCGGCGCCGGTCGGTGGCGGCTGAAAATATCCGAGCACACACCCTTTATAATGTAGAGCTTACATGACGCTGGACTGTAAAAATATTAATATATGTTTGTGTAAAAATTTGCAAATATTTGAAGGTTTTGAATATTATTATCATAGTAAACGAAAAGTGTTTAATAGGTAAAGATAGGTAGGTACCGAATTATGTTATGTATCACCATATTTGACGGTAGAAGTCTTATTTAAATAATATGGTTTAAAATTCAAAATTGCAATTTTTTATATCCCTGATAATTTATATTTTTAAGATTTATATTAAGTATAACGAATTTATTCATTGATTGAAGATCTTCGTCATTTTTCGCGCATGTAGGTGTTAAAAAAAGAAAAGAGATGAATTCTTGTAAATTTGTTTTATTTTTAGTAATATTTTCTTGTTATTTATTTATAAGATATTTATTTTAAGTCATACCTGCATTTAAACATTTATTAAAGACATAACTACCTACTACAAGATAAGTTATCAAAAAAATAAGATTTTTAATATTGTAGAGTCAGCATCAAGCTAATATATTTTTATCAATACAACGTAATTTACAACATAATTAAAAAATAATAATACAAAAAACAATCAACAAAACTCTCATTGTTCTACGTATAATTATAACAAAATTAAAATTCAAGAAACACCTCACAAACTCGTCCTACCTAAACTTGGAACCTATAAATCAAATTATGAACAGTATTTTTTTATTTTGTTCACTGAGCTTCGGCCTCGACACAGTGCGCGCGGTCCCAATCGCTCGCGACAAAAAAGTCGGCCATTTTGGGTACGTGTGAGCCGACCGTCCGGGGCCCCTCCCGCTACCGTGGAGGGGGGCGCTATACAAAGACTTCCTACAACTTGATACATACGACAATTGAATTTCAACCTTATACCAACGCATTAAAGGCTACATAAAGTGTCTGTTTATACAAGATCGGGTAGTATACTGGCTGTTTATGTAGCCGAAACTGCCGCTTCATACACCGACGGCGTCACAGCCATCACTTTCATTATTATTGGGCGATTCACGACGTTTACTCGGCACTCGCCGAGAATCTCTGTTCCGTTGTTCAATTAAAATCTAGCTGATTGTTATTTTGATTGTTTCCGTTTTTGATGTAGGCATACTTTTTTGTTTTATTTATTTTTCTTACGCATGTGGCAGAATATTTTAGTGTTCTCTTTTTCTCTACTCATTATTAAATCTCGGTGATAGGTAGGTATAATAGTTGTTGTATAGGCTATAAATCTAATAAAAAACTACTGGTATGTGTTAGTACAATTAAAAGAAGTACGAATTTAGATACTAAGTATATTTTTTATAGACCTAATTTACGTACGTAAATATTTTACACATGTTGTCGTAGCGGTCGTATTACGAGCGAAACTTACACAGCGTCCCGTTCCGCAGGCCCCATTTTGGTTTTTGGCGAAAGCCAAACATTTGGTCCATTTACACTCTTAATAGCCCATCCTTATTAAATTTATACTGGATACTGTTAAAATTTCAGTTGTTTAATTACACGGAATTTTGGCCCAGGGAAACCGTAATGGGCGCAGTGTGCGGACGCAGCGAAATTAGGTGGTTAGACCGACAGGGTATATCATTCTGTGTTTAGGACGAGTTATATTGTCACTGACCGCTCCCTACACTGAGTGTACACGCGCTAATACTTAGGTATAACTGTTCAACGTGTTTACAGGATGCATGACATTACACTACCTACAGATGTTTTTAGTGATTGTTAAACACTGGGTTGAACGACAATATCCGCGATACAAAAAACAAACAACAGTTATATCTCTATCCCTGTCCCTCAAACAGCTCATAACCCTTGTTGAGACATTCAGCGTTTTATGTTATGAGTGCGTCGTAAAATAAAAGTGCATCAAACGGCCCTCCCGTTTGCATTGTCCGCGATTAAAAACCAACCGACTTCAGAATGTTGTAGTTCCATTTAGCCGTCACAGTCGTACGCGGCTCTTGAAAGCGGCCGCTTTACCAGGGTTCCTTTACGATTATTTAGTCGTAAAAATCAAAGTTATAGGCTATTTACACCCGTAACTGTATGTTAATCTTTGTTTTACGAGTGTGCGGCGGCTTATTATTTAATCGTTAATCACTTAACACTCGAGGTTCGTGTATGGCCGGTTTTATACTCCGGTAATCTTGATTCTTGACGAGATTACTCTACATTGTAGAGTATTTATTCGATGTCAGCTATTTTTAACGGCTAGAGGAATTTATCGCGAGTCTAAGTAGCTCTATGATTCATACATTTTACTTCGTGTTGTTCGTCGTGCGTACGAGTGTTTTGTAGGTTATAATCGTAATTTGTTTAGCGTGTGCATTGTATACTGTAGAGACACTTTCTATAATATTTTATTGAAAGCTGAAATGATACATAGAGCCGTTATATGAAAGTTTATGTTCGTGTTTTAAGTAAATGTTTGTGATAATGGTCATGAAACGGAATCTTTATTTTTTTTATATATTTTCGACTGCACGAAGTGTTTTATTCACACACCTACTTCGTGTTGTCTTTTATACAGAATTCTATATTTAGAATAGTTTCAAGACACGATTTTTGTTTAACGACTTGATTGAGTATACGTTTAAAATAGCCAAATAAATATTTTATAAGTATATACTGTTCTAAAACATATCAAGTTACGATATTGACCGTGAACTTTAAGTAGTTTTTAAAATAAAAATGTTGAGTGGATCACATTTAAAAAGATTTATTACAAACAAAAGAAAACAAACATACACGTACTAGAAAAGATTGAATCATTGCATTGATATTATTTGGTAGTTAAAAGTCACCTTTACCATTTTGAAGGTTTTATATATCTCCCATTTTTGAAATATGTACTTTTTATCGCTACCATTTTTGAATTGCATCTTAAGGATAGTATAAAAAAATCTTTTTATGAATTTTCTTACCGTAGTAAGAATATGAAACATATCTTTATAATTGCACCTAGGTAGTTGCTTTACAAACTTTACTTTATTAATATATATCTAGAGTCTTAAACATCATCACATAAACATTTCAATAAGCGATCCGATAAACAGATTTACAATCAAATACACTGATGTAACTCTATGCAATTTTATAATGTGACAAGGGTGGCAGATCTCAACCAACATTGTTCTCATAATTTGCGCAGTGGAATCTCATTGGAACAGAGACATTAAACACGAATGTCAGGACCTCAGACAATATTCTACACATCGTCCAATGTCTTATAAATCTACTTACGAAACACAAGACAAAAGGCCCTAAAACTACAACTTCTGCAAAGAAAATTCAACCCTGTATTCGAACAAAAGAGTTCCATTTCCAAGGGTTGTGTTTTGTACATATATGAATGCGTTAAGTGAATGTTTTAAATGTCGCTGAATTAACTGCGCCGACGCATGTGATTGCATCGCAATTTGCGTTGTTATTTCTCGAAGGGGGCGAGAGTGAGTTATTGATAGTACGTTTAAAAGATTTTTGATTACATACACGCTTTGTGTAACATTGTTTTTGATGAATTAAAGGGCAGTTGTTTTCACAGCTTTGAAATTCTTTAAACTTACCTGAAATGTACTTTTTAGTTTGTGATGAAAATTATTGTTTTGTCGAAGAAAATTTTTGCCTAATTTAGCAGTATTTCATTGCATTTCTATTGAAAATGTATATTACACAATTAAATAAAAATATTCATGATAAAGTTAAAATTAAAAAGTTCTATATTCTATGTTCTTTTTGTCGCTATCAATTTTTTTAATATAACACTGTAAAATAAAAAATATTGTACTTATACTAAGGTTTCTACTACATAATTTTACCACCACATAACATAAGGTTTTCCACATAATAACAAAGCGGCTTTTATACAAAGTAATTGGACCCATCTGCCCACAATACATTACATACAATTAATTAACACTATTAATGTATATAGATATAAAACCGTTTACTTTATCTAAAATAATTCAGGTAATTGCGTTCATATTTGTAATATCGGCCGCGTTTTTCATTATTATTAATGCATTGGACTATAGCGATTAAAATATTGGCAGTATCTTAGTTCTAGTTATTTTGTTCGTCCTATGTAAAAAGTGTAAATAAGTATATCAGTTAGTTTCTTATATACTTACAGAAATACATTATGTTTTTATTTGTATTAAGAATTATATTGACCAATTGTGATTTCTAGTTTTCTTTTCAATTTAAATAATCGCATAAAATCCCAATAGTATTAGGCATTTTTATTCCGACATGGTTCCAATGAGATCATTATGTGTAAAAAAATATTAGAGATAATACGAGGATATTGTAAGTAATTCTTACTAACAAAGCAGTCCTAATCACCTATAGTCTCTACATTCTCTACATAGAGATGCGTATTGTACTTTACAAGAGAAAAGCTCTAGTTTCCGTGTCGCTATACCCTAGAGTCAGCTTTATCGCGGCATGTTGTCTGATACATCCTTTTACAGCGGCCATAAGTTTGCAGCACAAGTATTCCTAACGACGTTGCCGGGCCTACTCTACCTAGCTCTACGTAGAGTTCGTAGAGCAACAAAGGAATGTTAGAAGTTGTGATTTAAGAGCCGCTGATTGCAACGCTGTTTACATTTTGAAATGCAGTTGCGTTTTATAATGTAGAGTTTAATGATATTATTGTTGTGTATCTGATAACGTTATGTAGAAACAGAATAATGTTTCCTTGTGTATGTTTTATGAAAGATTTATTTTGATAGATAAATTTACTTTTTAATTTTTACTTTAGACATTTTGCTACCTAAAACAATTACAATAGTTAAGTTTATGATATTTTAGATTACAAATGTGTTAGTATAATTCCGTTGCAAGAAAGAAAAAAAATCATCTGACACTACAGTTACTAGAAAACGCGTCTTACAAACTCTTACTTCCATTCATTCTCTCTAATATCGCCGAGAATTCTAAAGGATTTCGGCATTTAGATATAAGCTCATCGCATTATATTACGTGCCTCCAAGGACGCTCACACGCACCGCACAAAATTTATTGCAAGGAAAATATATTACCCTCTCGTACAACCCCAAGAGGAAAAACAACCCACAAAAATTCTGTTGAAACAGCTCCTTATATTATTTTTGGCTTGATACACTATCACAACCACTTAATGAAATGCTGCTGTTGATAAAACTTGATTTTACGCGCGACTTTTGCTGTTTGAATTTGGAGTTAAATATGTTGATTCAGTCGTTTTAAGTTGAAAATTTTACTCTTGATTCTACAGAATAAGGTATTATCTACTTGATAACAAAATCATATGTGAGTCTTCGTATTTTTTGACGTGTCGGAAAGTCATCGTTTAAAAAAAATGTAGAAACGAAATATTTACAGACAACGGCCTATCCAAAATTTTCAAAGAATCTAGTACGTATAATAATATCTTATACTAAAGCTTTTAGACGATATTCGAAGTCACTCAAACAGTCGCTAACTTAATTGTAAACATACAGAATTGAATACATACATCCAAAAAAGATACACAAAAATTCAGAATGACGAATCAAAACATCGTTCCACGTTTATTTAAGTAACAGAATAAATCGCTTGCATTTCGGTCACGTCTGAACCGAGTCGTGACAGAGTGTACATCACGTTGAGATAAAAGCCCTTCGTATCGTTGCCTGTGCCCACTCACGCGCCTTGCTTTAAAAAAACGAATCTTTAGCACTTAGTGAGTAAGTACTGTAGATTTTGATGTAAAGGCGTTATTGAAAACTGCCTCGAGAGTAATCGAATTGAGAAATTGTCTTGTATCATTCGATGTTGATTTGAGCTCTGCAATCAACTACTGTTTGTGGTCTAAAAGAAATTACACTGGTTTGTAAGATATCTCTCTGCATACGCAGTTGGGAACTAGTTTTAAAAAACGTATCAATAAAATTACAGTGAGACATACCCAACGTAGAGATAATTTTCGTGCTGATTTTAGGAAAATTGAATAATAAGCGTAAATTATCGTTTTCACTCCCTTTACAAGTACAATAATTCACGCTTATAGGCCACACACGCTTGCATACCGGCACTCAATAACCTCACAGCACATCGATCACCCCACAGCTTTATATAAACAACGCCTAGCAAAAAGGGGTTCTGCAAACAAGAATAACTTGGCAATAACTTATTCGACTGTGAGTTATGAAACTTAATACTAAGTTTATGTGGGCGAAGCGGGGTGCGGGGGCTCCTATCTTGCAAGCGAACACGAAGCTCAGAGTTATAGCGGCCTGACTAAAGACCTCTACTAAGGGTAGCTCAATTTATCTCGGCTGTAATTCAACTGGGATGTATTAATGGACGTTTTTCGAGAGGAAATATTTGAAAATCGCTGCGGTGCGGTCCAGGAAGGATTGGATACCGTATTTCTTTGTGATATTGGATTCGTAGATTTGGGTTTTCGGTGATAATTTTTGGCCGTGGTGTTATAAAAAAGATTTAATCAGATCTTTGTAACTGGATTAAGTATATTTTAGAGTTACTAACTGAATTAGAAAGCCCTTTCGTTACACCTACTTTTGTAACATTCTGCTTGAAACGCATTATTTCTAATTAATATTTTTACATCGCAACACATGACATCGAACAATTCGGTATCAGTACGTAATGACAATTTGATCATAGCTTTCCCACCCGTATCATTAGAGGCGCTTTTCAGTTTACACTTACAACCTGTCAGTTTAATATTCCAAACCAATAAAATATAAAAATAAATCTTTGTACAAAGATCTAATGTTTTATGTAAATACTAATGTAATCCACATCTTAATTAAAATTAGGTATGCATTTTTCCGTTGCATTCTATGACCCGTTTACATTTCCAATCGCAGTAACTAAGTAGTCTCGTATGACAAGTATTCGTGTTCTCATAGTAGTTCGGTCCCAGCTGACTTGAAGAGATCGATTCTCAAAGTTTCGTTGAAATCCCCTTTTAAATTTCTGCTCTCCGATAATTATAATTTACATATTATATTGGAAACTTTTGAATAATTATGTATAATAAGTACTTAAAGAAAAACTGTTTCAATGTGAACTTATTTTTTCAGTCATGGAAATGAAAATGCATATTTACTTTCTGTGTAAGTAGCGTTTTAAACATTGTCTTTAAATTATTGGCAAAAGTACTAACTATTTATACGGATGTATTTTTCTTTTTGCTTATACGAGGTGTGTAATCGAATGCATAAATAGGAATTAAAGATAAATATAAGTAAGTATTTATTATTCATATTCCAATGCCAGTTTTTTGCTACAATTTATAACGCATACAGCTCACTACAAAGAAACTTATAGTATTTAGTCTGATGAACAATTTCACTCTTTTAGGTAAGGTATAAGATTATATAGGATTAAGGTAAATTTTAAATGTTATTTTTATACCTTTTGCGGTCACATTATCTATCGGTTAGGGGATCTGACGCGTACTCCTAAGCTGGGAAACTTGCACTAAAAGTTTATAATCCACAGGTTTTTAAATTTTACTGATGAAGTTTAGCTCCCAAACTTTGATATTCTAAACTCAAGTATGTAATAGCATAGCCATTTAATATAGTCTAAGTGCTCTCTGCCTTTCAAGAGGCCGTGGTTCAATTTTGTTATGATGTAATTGAAAGTCTACCTACATAGCTAGCGGCAAACATACAACTATTTTGTTCATTCGTAGAGTAAAATGTATGCTAATGTATGGACGGATACGGTCATGTCTTACCTACAAATTGTTGTAATTATGATAATTGAATTGAAGGCCTCGCACCATATTATTGGGTCGTCTTTATTTTTTATTGTTTGCTTCAATGAATATTCTAAAATGCAGTTAGCATTTTGTTCATCACATAAATTAACACTATAAGTTGCTTCTTACCATTTTTATCTTATTATTTTTCTTTTCCTTCTTACTTTAATGCTCAAAATAGTAAACTTTATATGGTGTTAAAAAAAGCAAGTTCTATTCTCCCGTTTCTTAAGAGCCAAAATCAATAACTATTCACTAGAAAAAAATTGAGTATCATTAAGATACATTTTCATATCGACAATATCTACATATATCCAATTAATATCTTATATCAATAAATAAAAAGGTGGTGGTGAAGGTTTAAGAAGTAATTAATATTAATCCGATTAAGCCTAATAATTTATGAACCAACCACTTAAATTTCAGTTGAAAATCACTTAAAATCATGACGAGGCGTGTTTACTTGACCACGCCCTACCTAATGTAATTAATTAAAGATTTAATACAATTTGAATAACGGATGTTCGACCAGAAAAGTGATGATACCCGATACAAAACACAAATTTACACACACAAATCATTCTATGAGAAAAAACGTAAATATATTTAAGATTTTTTTCATAGATAAAATGCTAATATACCAGTCAGCCACGTATATAGCTTTTATAATGTATAATTAATTAGATTTTTTGACTGTCAATAGGCAGAAAAACTCGTATAGTGGGCAGACACCTAAATTGATACAGACATAAATACTGCATTTGTGAATATTTCAATACATTATACAGATATATGGTAAATAAGAAAATTCCAAACGAAATGTAAGCAATAAATCTCAATATTTAATTTGTTTTGGGTAGGTGTTTGTACAAATACGGCTGTTGGTGAATACCTTCACACTTATTGGTTTTTAAATATTTGTATGGAAAATTCAAATCAATAAGTAGCTTGTTTATAAATTTATTTTTGTTTAAAATCGTTCAAGATGACTAAGAACTTGACCTTAAAAGTTCTACGAATATAAATCTTTATACAAGCGTTCATATTCGCTGAAGAACGAAAACGTGTCTAAACCAAACGATTAGAAGAATAAAGGAAATATCTTTTCATAATCAGGCATTCAATTTCTACTACAACAGAATGTTAATGCCTTCGTAATGTTAAAACGTTGAGGTTAGTTTTCCCCACCACATGCTCTCGAGACTCGAGTCATATCAGAATCTATTTATATGAAACAGAAAGCGCTTACCTTTAACGATGAATGTGCGCCTTTATCTCAACACTAATAAACACAAATTAACTTAATCCGTTCAAACGAGTTCGTAACAATAAACTTACAATAATCCTGTTAAACGTATTTTACGATATCTCGGTAGATATCTAAAGAGTAGCGTACACAAGAAGGATTTTTTCCAGACTAAATGCCCCACAACAAGCTTTGCCCTAACACAATAGCCTCAAACGTATATTTAACTTCGATAAAACAAAACAAAAACTCCACTAACAAAACGGTTTAGCCTTTTGTAGAGAACGCGTTCGCGGAACACTGTTGTTAGTAAAAAATAAAATACAAAAAGAGCTTTTTTAAAACATAACCCTTACGGCGACAAAGAAGAATTTTTTGGCTCCAAAATGGGTTAACTGTGACGCAAGGAAGATAGCAATAACAATTTATTTTAGAAAAAAGCACTAAAGCACCTTTCTCTAATACATTGCGAATAATATCGTAAGATTCCCGCAATGTTTGGCCTTGTCCGTACCGATTTTATTGCACCGTAAACCACTAAAAAGTACCTTGTTAGGGTAACACTGACAATGTACAAATATGTTCCGGGCCATTAGGCTTGTTACGAAACAAAGGTACCAGCATAATTACACCTTTACAGTTTTTTAGAAGAAAGTCTTTCTCCTTTTGTTGTTTGCGCAAAAATTATTAATTGTTATGAATGTTTTGTCACACAATTTCGCAGGTGATAAGCGGACAATAGGACATTATGGGTTACGGACAAAGAAAGTTTTATTTTGTGAATTTCATATTTTAGTATAGCTCTTACCTTGGTCGTAAAAGGTGCAAAAATACGTTGTGTACAGTAATAAAACAATTCATAATTAGTGTCTAAATTTATTCTACATCACACGTGATCAATCGGCAGCAAAAAAATCATTGGGTGAGTTTTTATAACGTTCATGTATTTAATATTCTACAACGTAACGCGTTATCATAATTCGTATGTATTAGCTACTATCGAACTGGCAGTAAATAAATCAGTGGTTGGTATATAGATAGTAGATACATTTGCATATCTAGAGGCACGTACTGGCCACAGCTACAAAGCCGCCTAATGGAGCGACAATCGGCGCCACATTTCATAATTATCGCCTATTTTGACTGGACAATATCGGAAGCTCACAGGCTCGCTCGGGCTACGGACGTCAGATTAGATACCGTTGCATGGAAAATGGCTCCCATATTTTGTATTGTATGTTCGTGAACTGGAATTTGAAACTTATATGTTATAGGTAGCAAATATAATGCTAAAATAATTCGATACGTTATGAAACATTTGATATCTGAGGTAGATTTTATTGTAAGTGTTTTAGAATATTTATTAGGTACTTAAATTAAATAAATATCATGTTCTATTACCTACTACATGTCATCATCAAATATGATTTATCTAGGCAATTTACACGTCACAACGAATGGTCTTAACACGAGAATAGTTTAACGTAGACCATTGCTGTTTTGAATAGCCATTTCTAGTATCAAATACGTAATATACAATAGGAATACCATGAGCCATGATTATCGCGCGTTTGTTCGACGTATCTGGATGACAATAGCTGCCAAATGCGAGCCGGACTTATGATAGGACACTTTTAATGCACCATTCACTGTCATTAATAGAGCCTAATGGTGCACGTTACTGAAATATGGAGCGAATCCTTTGGCTTCCGTGTTCGTTGGTACTAGTGGTTTTCTCTTTTGTGCCTATGTTATGTAAGTGTTAAATGTAGGTACAGTTAGGAAATAAGTTTGACTCTAATCTATGTTTGAATAAGCGGTGAAAATTTGTTTGTGGAACGATAGAAAATTATATTTTTTTTTAGTTAGCGATTTTATTTTGTGAGTAAACTAGTTTCTACGGAATACTCTTGATTTCGTAATTGTACATACCACCATTATAATTAAAAGAACATAAAATATCTAATTAATCTTATCAAAATTATCAATTTCTCATTTCCTTAAAACTCAAGAAGGAAATAAACCTAATAATTCTAAAAAGAGTCATATTAACACGACCATCCACCGAATCACACTTTAATTAAAATCAAATTACCAGGCGCGCAGGAAGATAGTAGAGGTACAACGTAATATATAGATGGGTATTCAAATATACGTAGGTTCGGCATTTCGGGTCGGCACATTACACTTAATTGGAGGGTCATTCGCGGACGGCCATTAGACCCTGATGGGTGGTTCCAGGCCAAAATAGCTGCACTAATGTAAGGACAAAAAGTTAGACCCACGCTAGGAAGTATTTAGCGTATAAAAAATTAATATACCTTCGCTTTGGGGTCGGTTTAATAACAATTAGGTACTAAAAGCTGTTAGCTTTAGACCTTTTTGTATTAGATAAATTGGGTTGGGTAAACTCCATTTTCTCATACGCAGCAATAATGAATTGTTGTGGAATATTATTTCGTGATTTTAGATTAGACAGCGAAGAAGAAGCATAAGTATTTATTATTTCTATCTAAGTCAGTCTTCAAATTCAATGGTTTTTCTTAAACATAAAAAAGGAAGAAATTGAAAAATCAATAATTATATGACTGAAACTTGTTGTTGTGGTTTCTACGTATTTCGAATCAAATAATGATGACACTGGACAGCACTGAAATCTAATACTGTAACGACAGAAATGTGGGAAGGGCGATAACCTATGTTTCTACTCACCTCTTTGGGGATTAAACGTAACCTTTATTTATTCGCCGACTGCACTGAAACAATAGTTCATAAACATTTCAACTTATACACCTATAATTTTAAAGGAAAACAATTTCTCGCTTACTTTGCGTTCAAGCGACAAGGGAAATGTGTGCAAGCATAATAGATAAGCCTTTATAGGAAGTCGCCTTAACCGCTTTTGTTTCCGAGAAAATATACATTTTTCATAAAAGCCCCAAGGCGATGCGATGGAAAATTGCCTGTAATACATACGATACAACGGTCATAATTGTTTGAATTACAATATTAAAGGTTGAACAATGCACGTGTAGCGAAAATTGATCCCTTTTAAAGCAATTTACAACAATTTATAAGATGTCGGTGAGATGGGGTGTTGTCCCTGTTTAGTTGTTAGGTAGCGGACAATAGAGTAGCGGACGCGATTACGCAATAAGGACACCAATAAAGTAAAACTAACAGTACGTGAATATTTTTACTAAAGTGATACTGCTCCATTTTTTCGTTTGTTTCCGCTACCGCGAGGGCCGAGGCCACGGCCTTAGAATTAGAACTCCGAGGTACGTGTTATGTCCTCGCGATCAAGTTACATGTTTGAAACTAAAATATACTGCTCCAACTTTGGTCTGAATTGAGCTTGAAGCTTAAAAATATATACTTACATTTAATTAATCGAAGCTTTTTAAAGAAAATGCATAGTAACTATATGTATTTTTCTCGCATCTGGTATTGTATCGTTAATGGTGTAATTTTGTAAATGTAGGTCATAGTAACTAAGTGCGGTTTGCTTACAAGTTTATTGATTAGAAAGCAGGTGGATGGTGTAGCCCTCTCCATCCCTTCCTCTCGCCTCCGTATCTTAAGATACCCCTGACAAGTTACGGTTATTGCCATCCGAGACCACACAATGAACAATTAAATTATGTCCTTTATATACTTGTTAAGAACCTCTTGAGGCAGTTCTAGGTACGATAATTAAGGACTACACGATTACCAGGAGATAAGCGTGCGATAAGAGGTGGTAAATCGCTGGCAATCTGAAGTATGGAGACAGGTACAGGTGTAGCCACAGTACAAACTAATTGCAGGGTAGTATTAGGATTTCATAAGGTGTGAAACACACACGCAGATAACGCCAAGTAAATGATATCGTTTGCGTGCTCACGTACCGTACTCAACGATATATTGTAAGCTATTGTTACTAAAACCAATCGCCCGTTTATTTACAAACGCACCAGCGCAAGCGCGACGCGAAATTAAAACCTGCCACGGTATCACAATTGGCAATAACCAATCTCTTATCCGTACATATCTCTATAGACCTTTTAACATAAACGAAGCGCGGCCGCGGGCGGCGAACTAATCTCCATAACTTTAATCCTTTAACCCTCGCAGTACCAGGAATCCAATCAAACAGTACAAGCACCCCCCGCACGACCTGCCCCCCTCCCGCGCAGCGCGCACACGCTCGCCCCCTCCCCCGCGCTCTACATCTCCCCGGCCGCGTCTCGCCTACGCAGCCTGTCCCGAGTAATTATCAAAGCTTTAATGACGTCATAAATCGAGTGTATAATCTAATCTGGAAAAGCCCCGGGCTCCAGCGCGCGGCTTAATGGTGTGAAAGCTACCTTATCTCCCGCCATGTGTGAATAGAGCTTTATACGCGGCCGCCTGAAAGCTCGCGCCGGGAAACTTTGGAAAAATATGTCGTAGAACATTCAAGATAAGAATGTGGGACGTGAAACGCTTTCAAGTTTAATAGAAAATCGAACATTATCGTAAAGGAGATGTCTTTGCTAACAAATTCTTTGAAAGTGTATCTTGTACAGTGTGTAGTGTTTAAGTACGGCGGTAAAAGGATTATGAAGCGAACGTAAACTACCATACCACATGACAACTCAATTATAATTAATTTCATACTTAAGCACTGCGCGTCAAAATCGCGGAGGCGATTATGTTATTAAACAACATGAGCCTAGAGATCTATTAGAATATATGATGGCTGCATGCGATTATTGTAACGGGTAAGGGGGATTAGTCGACAACAATGAAATAAAACAACAGAAAATTGGAAATCTGATTATGAGCACGTCACGTTTTGAAAATAATTTTATATTGACTTTCTTTGCGGTGAAGCTTTCACCGTTTTTTCAGCGAGTGGTTTTTTCTTGTAAAAACACTAAAATTTTGAAAGTCCCGCATTAAACGTTTAACGATTCAGTTTAAGACTTCCTAACGACATCGTCGGTGGTTGCATCGCGATTTCATAGCAAAAGGTCAATCTCTCTGTATCCAATCGTTGATTACAGATAATAGTCGGGGCTAGACTGTGAGTGCCGCTGGTGTTCCGACGCTATTATTGAATTACACGCCAAATTCAATCTAACGCCTTTGTAAGGTTGAATTATAAAACTGCGTACAGTTTTATAGCCTTCGATTCGATACAGAGCCACAGTCTAGCCACATGCGGTACTCATAAGTTGACCCACTGCTTCATTCTAATTTTAAAAGTAAGAATATTTCTGTCCGATATATTGAACGTATTGGGAATCTCTCATACGATTTGTTTAATGTCGTTTACGCGACGATTCGATTTTAACTAGCCATCGATCGTTGAATCGATTTGTTGTTTCTCACGTTTTTGTTTCGTTAACCTTTCGTGTAATTGATTTATTATCTGTAATAGTTTTTATACATGTCAGATCTTTTTCAAATCAATTTTTGTGGCAGATTTTATTGAATTTTCCGCAGAAACTGAGTTAATTATCTTCACGAAGTTTTGTTTTCAAACGTTGATCGTTTTCGTTTTGTTAAGATGTCGCAAAATTTTAACGTTTCTCAAGAGGATTAGGTTTACAAAAAATAATAAGCTGCGAAATAACCATCAAACTTAATGAGAGCTGTTGGTATAATTTTATTTGTTTGACGGCTTTTCCACTATCAACCGCATACGCCTTAATAATCTATGCTCATAAGCACACCATACAGCCATTATCCTAAAATTCGTCTCTCGCAGAGATCCCCCGCCTCGCTGCTTAATGAACGAATAAATAAATTGAGCCCTTCTTGTAAACAGCTAACGTGATACTCTTAAGGGCCCCACTGTAAGGGGTAAGTGGATTTCTGTGTTGTACCGAATCTGTATGTACTATGTGTGTACATTATGTGAGGTATACTACGAAAATGCGAACGCGAAATTTCGAGATACATTCCAATACACTTCAGCATTGCAATCGAGAGAATGTTGTCGAGTGTCGATTTGAATACGCATTGGATTACGAAATGGGAGGTGAATAATAGTAGCGCGTGTTTTTAACATAGGGCTTTTGTTTGAAGTATAAATTCAGTGATTCGTTTGGGCATAGAGTGCGTGCTTATAAAGGGAAACTCACAAATAATTCAACGTGACGGAAATAACTGTGGGGAAAATGAGCCCGCTCGTGCGTAAAACTGTTGTTAAATTCAGTTTAAATATAATTTATTAATGATTAAAACAATATATCAGATTTGTTAGATATGATAAGTTTTTTTTGTCATTATAATTTTAATGAACCAAAACAAAAAGCCGTGGGGTGTGGCGTTATTTTCAAGAAACCCTAAACTTGGATAAGGAACGACGCATTTCAATAGTTCTTATCAAAGTGTAAAATAAGTAATACAAAAATCAGAATAATAAAGCAAATTTAAAACATGCTAATAATACGAAAAAAAAGTCATACAAAGTAGCAAAATAATATGGAAAATCTGCTACAAAACATCCACAAGGCTGAACACATGCAAACAAAACAGCAACAAAAAAAAAACAAAACGAAATTACAAAATTACAACACTTTATGAACCGTTCACAAAACGCATACCTACTCGTTTTCCAAAACCGTGTTCACATTACGTTGATTTATGAATACTTATATTATATAGTAGGCAACAAATAAACAGATAACACAATGTGAACACCTTTAAACAGAACTGAGTGGTGCTCAAGGCTGTTTAAATTCGGCTGCCATTAATTGTCCAGTGAGTAGCTCGCGGGTTCCGTATAAAGGGTCTTGACATTGCTCTCGCGTAGAGTAAAAATCGTTATCGTTCCCTTACTAATGTTTACTGAGCGTTTAGATTGTATTGTACTTAAGTGGGAATTGAAATCGGTTTCAAATGAGCGTTACAGCTACTTAGGAGATTGTGACACTAAGGTAGCGTTTAGACTCTCGTTACGGTTTCCTTAAAGATTCTGTAAAGTTTAATACGATTTTTTTTACCGTGGAGTTTTATGTGCAATTGGTTTAGGGTGATATAATATAGGTCTTTTAATTCAAAAATGTATTAGATAAGAACTAAAACAAGCGAAATATATTTCTATATACGAAGTATTTATTATTCTATTCGTGTAAAACTGTAATGAACGATTACCGTAAACAAATATGCCAGTTCATTATACGGAAACATGATAATGCAGTAGTAGGGGTCACTGTTTTAATGGAACCAAAAGCTTAGATTACGTAAGGCAAGCAATATAAACAAGGCTTGGTAACTGAGATAACGTGCGCCAGGGTATTTAGTCATCTATTTAAAGAAAGAACACCATTAATTTCGGTGGGGCATTATTTACTGAGCTAAGTAGGCACGAAACGGGTTCCTTGTAACACGATAAATCCGGTCGAACGCCTCGAATAAATCTCATTGGTACGCGATAAGAATCAATGTCTCACGCGACGTATTTATTTATTTAAACCTTAGTATATAATACGGAACCCGGAAGACTTGGTGTCGACGAACTCGATATTTCGATGCTTTCTCTTTTCAAAAATAAATCGAGCTTTTTCCGATTATGAACTGAGTTTCTCGAATATCGAACGTATCGATTTGGTTCTTGAACGTGCGAGTGAAAACACTGGTACGAATTTATTGGACGCGAAAATTATCGCTTCAGTTTTACATACGAATAAATCTGATTTATCGTGAGTTATCTTAACTACGGCCGGCGACGTGAGTTATAAGGCGACCGCATATAAAACGAGAGGTGTCCTCCCTCAAAGGTTTCTCGAAAATATAGTAGCCATGATTTTATGTACGACTACCCACCTAAGTGAAATTTCTGCAATCGAAATGGGACGCGATAAGCTTGTATTTCGAGTTCATGATACGCAAAAAAGATTTTTTAAATGGAGTCATAAATTCCACGGATTCATCATCATCATCATCATCTCAGCCGGGAATCGTCCACTGCTGAACAAAGGCCTCCCCCATCGAGTGCCAATAGGACCGATCCTGGGCCGCCCTCATCCATCGGACTCCGGCAACCCTTACCAGGTCGTCTAGGATTAATTAGCAAGTATTTTCCTGATGACTTAGAGATGTAAATTAATATACTTTATATTAACAATTTGAATTAGACTTGTTATTTATTAGTTAATATTTGGGTTAGTGCCCACACAGGTATGTGAAAATTATTTATGTTCGTAATAATTGACTAAAATCAAAATAAATTTGAGTGAGATCCCATAATCTAGACTAATATGAGTAATAAAGACAGTTTATGTGTTTGTTTCTTTGTTCCGCGGATCTAATCTGAGGAAGTTGTTTCTTTAACCGACTTTTGTTTGTTATATATTTTATGCGAAAAGTTAAAGGCACTGACAAATATCAATAAAAATCATACCCCCACGGTTCTACTGTGCCGGAGGTTTAGAAGATGTACCTAACCTAATCCAGTATGCAATTTTAAGGTTATATTCTTTAACCTTATACTGTTAAGGTTAAAAAATAACAGTATCTAACCCGAAACTTAAAGCCAGAAAAATTCAGGAGTCGAATTTATTCTTAAGCTTTGAATTTTGGAAAACCATTCGTTAAATTATAATAGCTGAAATAAGAGACATAAAAAAATGCGTTTTTCATATCCAGACATAAATAAAATTCGTTTTCATTAATTTATGTACGACACTACAGTGCCTCCTTAATAGACATCCAGTGGCACCTGCGTGATAGTTTATAAATATCTGCCAGGCCCATGATATAAACGCTACGTAGTTATTATTGCAAGAAAACAGAAACTGTCATGTAAATATTTCAGACAGTAGGAGATGAATATAATATAAGAAAACTATACAATGAAACAATTAATTCAGATCTGATGTAGATGTCAATTAAGAAGTAAATAAAAGTCTCGATAGATGTAAGTAGCCTATTTTATCGGATATATTAAGCATAAACGATAGAAGGGTAGCTAGAACAAAAATATCGGCCAATGATATACCCACTCAGTTACGTCAACGTACACTGTTCGTGCCCTCATATCTAAAAGGTTTATATTTATTTCATTCCGCTCTTTTGATTTATGTCCGACTTCCACAATTTATCACTCGAAATATCAAAATTTTCCAACGTTTCTTGATGTTAAAATGTATGAAATATCTACAATAAATTACCTGCGCTTTTAAAATGTTTTGTACCGTTTATAAATATCGATGGGCCATTTAGTCATTTGAAACATGCTTTAAGGAGAATTTGTTAGTAGAAATGAATAGATACGTAACTATATTTTTTCATTGGCTGACTAGTTCCTATAAATTGTGATTGCAGTTTGCCATTTGCAACATGCAATAGAGAAATGATGACTTAGAATTCATATCAAAATTATTTATATTTAACCTTTATAAATGTAAGTTATAGATTTGCGCTATTTCCTAGAGGGCCAATATTGTTTCCTACGTTTAGCATTGCAGATAATTTTATTTTTATTTGTGTTTTACACGCGGCGATAATACCTCTGATGATTTGAATTGCCTATGCCAGGAAATGTCCTGGTAAGTACTTAGTTGGGCCCAATGCAGTCCCTTGGCTTAAACCCGACATTTTGTCAAAATAGTTACATGTAGCATCATAAATAAAACGTACTGTATCATTTATTCTGTCAGACGGAGGGGTTAAATACCTGAGAAAATTGCCAAGAACAACAAGAAGGTTGAATTTATCAAGAATTATTTGTGATTACCTTGTTAAAGGCCTCTTACAAGTCGATGCACTGTAACGACCTATGTTTATACCGGATAAATCATCGTTGATTGCAGTTTTGTCTGGAAGACGAAAATGAATATTAAACAATTTTGCAAAATGAAAACAATAACCAATTCAGAAAGAGCATTCTTTTAAAATTTTACCCTAGCTTTTGATAAATATTATTCAATTGCATTTATAGAAGAAGGAAGAGTCACGTATTACTAAAATTACTGTGATTCTTAGTTGTAAATACATGTTTTCAGAAACATATATTTTTATTTACACATAAATATTACTGAAATTAAAATTGTTCGACCAGTACTTCCGTTTCTAAACTAATATTTTCTTCATATTCTAAACCGGAATCCCGTTTTTACGTAACAGTGATGTAGTGTGCAGTGTACACATGCTGTTTCATAACCGAAATGGCGGGCAACGACCCCTGCCTGGGGAGTGTGTCGGTTGGTCGAGGCCATTGCTAACGTTTATCATATCATATAGTTTATAAAATGCTATATCTGTTGCCCGTTGACATCCAAATTGACGTGTCGTTGAATTTTTTCATGCAAGATTTTTTTTGCATGTTTTTGTCGTGTACTTTTGTGCACCAGAAATTGAAGTAATGTGAAGGAATTACTACAACAATAGGCAATGCCTGGATGCAGGCAATTTTGTAAATTAGACTTTAAGTCAAATCTTCAGTATAAAAAGGTAAAATAGAATCATAAATATGTTTAAAAATGAGGAATTGTGTTTATTCGATGGTATTGTAAGTTAAGTCAGCGAATGTTCCGCCGATTTCAATCAGTGAAACATTTGCGTTGGTAAACAGTTTTGACTCACTGAAGCAATTCACAGCTCGGCTAGAATCGTACTTACAGGCGCACGCCAGCCATACCACAGCACAAAAATTTGCTAAGCTAAATGAACCATTATTTAATAACCGCTAAAGATCATAATCCTATGCTTATTGTTGCGTTAGAGAATACGGAGTGCATGGACATACATCGCGTGTTAGAGTTTAAACGAAGACATTCCGCATTCAAATTTACTCGGCGATATATTTTTTTAATGTCACCGGCATTGGATACTTGGCCTTTTGCCATTGTTACGGTGCGTGAGGTGAGATGCAAGCGGGGCGGGGGATGGGCGTTACGAATGGAAATCAATACTAACTGCACACTACTCCACTGCTGCATTGCTCCAATATAAATCAGCCCCTCTGACCGGCACCCCGTTGCTTGCCAAACTTTCCATTATTGTAAATGCAATTTTATTCCCCAGCAAGAGAGTTTAATTTCCTTTGTCCGCGTAATAAGAATGGTCGCGAATCTATTAGAAATAATGTACCTATAAGTCTCTTCTTTGACATTCTATATGGATATTTATTAGTTTTTTTGTTTTATGACACCTACGTGTCTATTTTTTTGTTTTGACAAAATTCTCTTGGCGATCAATATTTTACGAAAGCGGAGTTTCTACGGTAGGTGCTATTTTCTTCAGCATTTCTTAGATTGTGATAAACATTTAACTATATTTCCCGCTGGTAAATGGCAATGGAATTTGCGAATAAATAACAAGCAATAACATCTGTTAATGCAGGTTTTCCAGCTGCCCCATGTTGTTGATAACTGTTCACCAACATTATTTATTACTGTTTCGTTGTCTGCGTTTCATACCTCGTAAATATCGACATTACGGGCTTAAAAATGCTGTTGTTGACCTTTGGGGGCATTGACATATATTTTAATTCAGAAGTGTGTATTAAAATATGTCACATTTCTTTATGTGAGAAGTTACATTCCAACAAATCATGATAAAGTGATTTATTTGTCTTATACCTTACTTTTAAATTTTCTCTCATAAATGTTGACTTTTATTATTATATAGATTTGTATCAATCTAGAAAACATTTCTAATGTTAAGATTATCCATTTATTATTACTTAGAACAATTTAGTTATGCAAACTCTATACATTTCGAATGTAGTCCTCATAGAGCATTAGAGGCGTATTCTTACGTAGCTTAGTCATACATAGGAGATGCAGACGCTTTATTCTGTACATAACACGAGCAAGCCCGCCTACTAGCACCGGGTATAAAATATCTTCAGTAAACAGATACAATGATATACTTTCCGATGTACCTAAGCGTCTAACCGAGTGTAGGGTTACCCGGCCTAGTACACAGGCGGACAGATAAGGAACAAGCTCCGCTCACGGCGAGCACTAACTCTCCTCTCCTTTATTTATTACGCGCTACGTGCCCGAAGCGAGCGATCCTTGAACCAACATCTTTTTACATCCAACAAACTAATTGCCAAGCAATAATGATCCTTATTTCCTTGTAATTAGAACATTAACATTGATTTTAAGAATTGTTCGACGGTAAATATAAATTTGTTAAGTAGTTCTAATTGATAACGCGCACTGTATCTGGTATTGTCATGATTTAAAACCGTCTTTGGAATCCGATTCGCGATTTATGGGCAGTCTGTGCAATACATTCTGTACTAAGGTTTATTTACTACGTTTAATGCAAATATGATGTATGTACGTTGTCAGTTGCCTATATTTATCATTTATTAATTTATTTGTAATGAGTGTTCACTGATAAGTGTGAAATATTTGACTGACATTTTCAAGTTGCTTCAATTTATTTGACTTGAAACGGATGTAATTAACAGTATTTAGGAGTGTATGTTTGTATTCGATTTTATTTATTGTAAAGTTAAGTAATTAACATCGAAAGTAAGTATAATTAGGTGTGTTTACAATTTATATGTGACCATGTTAAAGGGAACCGGAAGAAAATGGAAACGATGCTTTAAAAGGTCATGGGAGAAGATCTTACTGGTCATTATATTTAATGGATGAAAATACGCTAACAGTGGAGCTTCATTTTATGAAAATAAATTGATTGTTGTAAGTAAACGATTTGCGCTTAGTTCAGGTTAATTTTACCATGATACCTTTTTTCTTTATAAAGGCGCTTTCATACGAGAAAATAAAATATCGATTTGCATAAAAAATACCTACTTCAGTTACAACATAAAAGTCCAACAATAAGTTCCTTACTAAAGTTACAATTAATCAAAAGAATGAGAGCAGACTGTCTAGAAATGTTGATCAAAAACGCCCAGCCCCTTCCTTCTCCTCTTTCACTAAGGGTGTCCATAATGACTCGACAAATAATAAAGACAGGCAGCAGCCGAGTTATAATTTATTAACGTTCGCAACACCGACCATATTTAAAATTCATACCATGCAAATTAGTCAAGTCCGATGCTAAAGCAATTACCCAAGCTTTAGCCCGTAAATCGAAAAATGTTTTATGTGCTAGCAACAAGTTAAGAAATAAATAAAACTGGAATCGCCGGTTTTGGTGTTACCTGATATTCTTCTCTCATTCACACAATAAAGCAGTTTAATAAGAGTGAGCAAGATGGAAGATAAGACGAATTACCCGTTCGGAAACCAGTTTATCATCGGGTCCCGAAGTTGTCGTTTTTTGCGAACGTTGTAGGCGTCGATGGCTGCGTTTATTGTGTTCTTCGAAATTTGAGGACTCGGAATTTATGCGGTTTTGTTTTATACCCACCTACGGGTATAGGTATAAAAAATTACCTGCCTGATATTGGTATTATTAACTGGTCTTTTTTCTCGACGAAACTTGTTGTGGCTTTAAGTAGGTATTATGATTACGCCATTTTACATGAAGGTATGTGATATAAGGTTGGGTTCTTGACGTCATAGCGTTGATTTTATCGCGCTTTTTATCTAGGTAAGAGAATTTGACTTGTGCAATCTTCAAAAGTCGTAAGTACTAGTAAATCTGGAAGGAGTTTATCACCTTTTGGAAATACTGCGGATAGCTGACCTCATCTCTTTCAGATGACTCACGTTTGTGTGACGTTTGAAGTAGCTGCATAATGCCGCGCGGTTTGAACTCTCGACATATGTTCCGATGTCAACCATTCAAGTGTTCAAGTGGACATCACTTGTTGGATGTGTTTTACAGTCTTATATGTGTTTAAATATGTACTTTGTGATGTAAGAGCTTTCAGACCCCTTTCGTTAGGTATACATATATGCAGAATGGACTATGTAAAAGGTTGGGAGCTATGTAAAATTAGGTTTTATTAATGTTACTGTTATTAATCCTCCATTTTAGATGTTTTATTGTTTATTACGCAGACCCTAAAACAACGTTGTGCATTTTGAAAAAAATAGGAACACAGATAGTTTACAGCTTGGATTAACACATGGAATACTTTTTATCTCGGGGGTTTTTACGCAAGCTAAGTCGCGGTCAGTAGCCAGTGGTTAATAATTATTACTGGTGAACAAAACTGGAAATTATCAAACAGGAAGAAGAATTTGCCCAGTAAATTAAAACCTACCTCATAAATAACTTGCAAAGCTTTTAAAGAACCACCAACTAGTCTCCAAGCTGTGAAGATTAAGTGTTTTGTTGGCGAAGTTTTAAAATAATGTTGCTGGCAATGCAGCGTGGTGTCGAGGCAGCCTGCTATAAAGCAGGCGCGGGTGCGATTTATAATCGTTCAAAACTTGGCCCGGCCAACGGACAAATGAGTGCTTTTTAATAAACGCCTACACTGTTCCGCTGGAAATTAAAAAGCTGTTCCACTTTGTTTGTTTTTGGAGTTATTTTGACGCTTATTTCTGTATGAGTAGCTGTGAGTTTTTCACGACTTATGTGTGGAAAAAGAGGTCTGTTTAAATATTTTTTTTCTGCTTGTGTTGAATGTTTCATGCTGGCGTGTATTTGGTCGTGTCTTCATAGCATACGAACGCTCCTCTTTAAAAAGTAAGGTTACCGATACAAATTAAAAAAAAATAAAAAAAATTGTGGGTCATGGTTCATAATCTGCCCACTGAACCCAAATGTATTTTGGAAAAGCAAATATTTCTTGGCAGATACGAAGGTTCAGATATCTGAACTAAAATGCAGCAGCAATCTGTGTTAGAAGCTAAAAGCTTCGCTACTCGGCCATCTAACTCACTCGCCCTATATCTTATAATGAAAATACTCCTATATATTTCGCAGCCGACTGAAACCTATGTCCAATCAGTGGAAACAAGATAAGTACCCATTATTCTGCGGCGTACTTTCTCTTATTATACACCTACAGGCTCGCCATCCATCGATTGTCTTCTAGTTTATAAACCACTTACTACTATACAATTACATCTGTATCAGATCGAAGGTAAACACTGCTCTGCTAAGATTACATTGTTGTACTGCGGCAATATGGAGCGATGAGCTATCTTTACATTGAACAATTTACTGAAGGAAACTCCTCCTGTATTGATTGGTGATTTATGGCAGTATACAAAACTAGTTAGTTGTGGCTCGAAGCCGTTATTGTGGATCGACCTATAACCTATTGGAATAGAATTTTATCATAATAATAATCACACCTTTGGTATTAAAATCGGCTATAGACAAAAGGGTGAATCAAATCATTACTTACCTTTTAAAGTAATTTAATTTGTCTTTAAATCAGCTGGGCATTACCTGAAACAATAAAGGAGAGTTTTTTCAATAAAAGCAAAATATCGGTTTCTGATTCTAGGAAAACCAATACGAATAATAGAGTTTCATAGATTACGATAATTCATAAATAATAATATCACATCTTCTCCCGAGAGCAAAATTCGTGAGAAACGGGTGAAACCACTTGCATGTAAGTATTTTTAGCAAACCAATGACCAATTATTTTAAAATAATAATCGTTACATATCAAGCCTGGCATTCCCAGCAGCCAATTTCTAAGTCTACAACTAGTCCTATATGAATAAATTCTAGATTGATTAGAATTGCAACAGAATTTGGAAACGTTAGTTGTTTACTACCGTCAACGCAGAGTTATGTACAAGCAATCACAGTAAATATAAATCAATCTGAATTTTAACTAAACATGGATTGAACTAACTTGATTAACATAATAGCTTTGAAACATGGAATTGCTTTGTTATAAAACTAGGACAGTATGACGAACCGGATAGCAATATAGAATGCTTAAGATTCATTTTAGCATTAAAACATGCAAGTCTTTTTGTAAAATAAAATGCTCTTGGTTCAAGGTTAAAATGGTAAATTAAATAAGGCTAAAAAATCATAGATGATTAAACTTTGTTTTCTATCTCGTATTTTATTTCTAAAATAAGTTTTTAACAATATGTTACAACAATTTTGACAGAATCCCTTAAATAAAGATTGAAAAAAGTCATCAATTTTTATAAGGATAGTTTCATTTTGACAGATTTGCCTAAACAATGTAAATTAGACACAGAATAACACAGATGCAAGATAATGAATATCCCAAATGTATTTAAAATAAAGAACGTTGTGAAGAAAAGCTCTGCTGAAAAATGACATTTTAATTTAGTTTCACGAACATCTGTAAACCAAAACAAACATTTCATAAACAAAAGACTATCTACCTCCAGAGACTGTCAAGCGTAGCATTTTATAATAGTAAAACAATGGCCAATAACTAATTATGGGTTTGGTAATAAAATATAGTGACAATATTGAATTTATGTTCAAATCAATGAGATGCCACGCAAGTCGACGAGCCTTGTATGGCCGGTTAAGTAATTATGACCAGGGGTCTTTTTGTCTGAGGTGACTAAATACCTATAGGTAAACTGATGTTTGTACGTCTGTACCTTATGAAGAGATAGGACGTAACTTGGTACGTGCTCATGCAAGCTTTGAAAATCTTGTAAAGTTGGATCAGCAGTTTACTGATGAGCCTCACATTTCCTACTATGGTGTGATTTCAGTAGATGTAAACTTTTTACAGCTGTTAGTAGCTTTGCTTTCTATGACAGGCATTCATTAAAAGGCATATTGCAAACTCATTGTGTTTTGCTGGTATTTATAATTTTGACCTTTTAATATGCCACAATAATGATATAAGGATATTTATTGGCTCATTAACAGCTACTTTAATTACCTTGAATTATAAAGTTTGAGAAAAAATCTTTAAAACTGAAACAACAATTGTAGAAAATTAAAGTTATTGTAACTACAAGAGATACAAGGAAATAAATTATCTAACTATTCGAAATTAAATTATGCTTACTGGGTTACGCCTCTACTTCGCTATAATGTATTTTTTTAAAGATAACGAGTACAACACCTGTATTTAAAAAATCGTAATCGACGGTATTTAACTAATTTAATTACATATTTAATCGCACCTGCTTTGTAGGGGAAAGCTTTTTGCTACACACTGATATAATTACATAGCAATAAATAAGAAAAACCTATAAAAATTATAATTTTATTGCGCAAGAGATCACTCAGACGTAAGCTTAAGTTTTATTAAAACTCCTTGCAGGCATGCGTTCAAAAAATTGGGGAAGGAATATTTACATCTTTTGAACGAAGTTAATCGCGACCTTTTAGTCTTCTCTATCTAGTAGTGTTTGCATTACGAAATATGAAATAAAAGAAATCTGGGTAAAAATATCCCAAATCGTATAAATAAATAGTAAAATATTCGATTATTTTCTGTCCATTTTTTTTGCGGTATATTTTTGCAATCGCAATTCTTTACGTCCCCAGTCTTGAAGGTTTCGTTAACCAGTGAATCAATGGGCGCAGACACGCTATCGGCATTTCTCGAATGTTTCCACTTCTTTTGAAACGGCCGCTTCAAGTTTCAACTTTATCTGACTTAACGGGAAACTGGTCTCGCTTTTTACCAACTTTTTCAAGTGCGGAGCCATGAAAACAGCGTGATAAACAGGTGTTGATACCCTAAAAATATAATGGCATGAATTTACTCATTTATAAATACAATTCAGTGATCAAACAACTAAACCTATATTCTTCCAAAAAATACATATGCTGCTGCACTACGTATGTGAATGTGATATTCTTTAAGTTGTCTTAAAACTCAAATTTGAACATTTTGTCGTCTGATTTAGTTCGGTAAATAAACCTATTTTGTTATTAATTCCAAAAGTGTTTATGTCTAAAAATCTTTGAGATTCACGCGAATAAAGTAGTAGTTTATTCACAAATTAAATATTAATGTATGCAAACTATACATCAAGCCAATTTCGCATATAAATTACCTTGTTTTACTAAAAATAACTGCGTTCCAAGTATTTTACCGCACGGTAGAGCCTTATTAAGTTTCAGTTGATCGCTTGTTCCGTTGCTTCGTTGCGAGATTTATTATTTCGAAAGTCCCTACGACAATTTTCGTGCCCGATAAGGCAACAATTTAAGTAGGCCTCAGCTGGGCCATCGGGTCCTGTAGAACATCAATTAAAGCCTACAGACTAACTATGTTTTGATTGAGCGTAGAAGATTACAATTTAACGGTGGATATTTTTATCAGTAAGTTGAATAGTTAACCGTGTGATCGCCTACTAGGAATAGTAATGATGGTTTGATTGCAGGTTAAAAGCCATGAAGCGATTACAGCTACGGTAGTGATGGGTTGAATTCGTTACGTAATCTGGGACTTTGAACTCGAATTGCCCTGTTAGGGTGTAATTTGATGGTTTCTTTTTATTTATACTGAACTCGGTTGACTATCTTTATTATAAGACTTGATGAACTTTATGACACATTGATTTTAATATTATAAGGAAATTAATAGCAAGAAAGTTAGTGTACTTGTTTAATTTCGTTTCAATTTATACTTCATTTAAAGTCGCCGTAAGCGTAATAAATGTATGTTTCTATACAGCTAAGGTAAGCTAGTAGATATGATTGCAACACGAGGTGATCTCTTGTGTGGGCTTGAAGCGCCATGGTTCATCATTATAATACACGGAGGCGTTCGAAGCTCTACACGAACTAATGCGAAGTCTATTAGTGTAGCTAGACAAGTAACAAGTAAAGCGTGCCCACGTTATTCCCAGACTTTCTAAGATACTTACTTAACACTATAAAATATTCTTATATCTGTATATTTTTGCTCAAGAAGCTAGTTGCTTTCACCAAATAGTAAGCATTTTGGAGAGTAAAATTTCGTTCCTTAGACTTTTCGTGAGGCGTAGGTGACATCGTATTGTCTTCTTACTGTGATCGAGTATTCGAAGAGTATATTATATTGCTTAAAAAATTAGTCGTTCGAAATACGCTAGAAACATTTATTAAATTCGACATAAAATGTCACAGTAGCTGGAACCGATTAAAATCTGAGCTCAAGTGTTTCTTCGTAATGGGAAATAAGAAATTAGGTCCATGTTGGTAAAATGTAACAACTACAAAATTTTACTAAGTACTTGGACAAAACCAGATAAACTTAGTTGAAATTTAACATTTTAAATTAGACTTGTCTAATGTTTTCTACTTGCGAAAATATGTAAGCTTCAGAATATGGAGTTTCGAAAGATTTAATTTTAGGTTTAGGGACTTTTGAAGCTCACTGTAGCTATACGATGTTTAATTCCAAACCCCATACGTTATGGTCACGCATAATAAATGAGTAATTATTATACCGTAACTTAAACATACGTTAAGTATTGTTCACGTACCGAAAAGGTACAGTGTACACCCAACTTTGTTCCGAAGGCAACATTTATGGGCTTAAATTATACTTAACATTATACCAAACAGTAAACACCGAATTGAAATCATGTTCGAGCGAGACCATGTTAAACATAATAATTGCTTTACAAGGAAATTTATTGAAGCTAATTTTAGATTAAATTTTCATTTATGTGGTTAGGAATTTGCTGTTTTGATGTACATTTTGAAATTGTTTGTATTTCTGCGAAGTTTCAGCAATTTTAAAAGGATGATTGATTAATAATCTGCTCGGGACTACTTTTAAAAGATCTTAAAAACCAATAAAAATAACTTGAGTAGAAAAAAAAGGTTAAGTATTTGGTACAAATTTTAAGTGTGCATGATTTTCAGAAATTGCTTATTTACACTTCTGCTCCATCTTTCACTAAAATATCCTTACCTAAAAATCTGTTATTATCTTACTTGTAATGATCTAAACCATAACTTCATCAATGCATCATAATACATTAATATGCCACAGACAGAACCAATCACTACAAGTAATTAGTCCCTTTAATGCTTGTAGTACCTGTTTATAATTAACAAGTCTCTGTCTAGTGTCTATGCAAATAATGTAATTAATTCCAACTGAGGATTCTGTGTGGGACTTCCTTATCACATTCCACATATTAAGGTAAATAAATATACGTCATCCATACTCCATTCTAATATTAAAAATGCGAAAGTAACTCTGTCTGTCTGTCTGTCTGTTACTCAATCACGCCTAAACTGCTGAACCAATTTAAATGAAATTTGGTATAGTGATTTTTTGATACCCGAGAAAGGACATAGGCTATATATCATCACGCTACGACCAAAAGGAGCGACCAGTAAAAAATGTTACAAAAACGGGGGAAAATTTCGCCCATTCTCTCTTATTGGATGCAAGCGAAGTTGCGCGGGTCAGCTAGTAATAATATAAGGCTTTTATTAGTCGTTTGCGCTATTTTATAAACATTTCGTTCAATACGCCTCTTCATAAAATCCTCTGACAGGAATTGTTTAAGTGCCCGTAAGTTTCAGGATGTTTCTATGCTTACTTTTCGTTGTTCTAGGGACACTTAATTGACCAGCTGTTAATTGCAATATTTTTTGATTTTGTGACTTTTACACAGATGTAAGAGAAGCATAATTTAACTTTCAGACTTTATTTTATAAACTTATTAATTGAAAGAAAATAGATTCAACGAATGGATTATTTGATTTCTTCTGAATTTTTAAGTGTGTCGTAAAAGCTTTTATTGTTTTATATCAAGCTATTGTTTAAAATCTATTGTTTTACGTAAATCAACAACTTTCTTTAGAAAATTAGTTGTTCGTGAGATTTCTAAATAAGAACCATCTAGAATTGTGCACAATTTCAGATTGTAGAATTACAAGAAAGTATGTTATTAATATAAAGAAAAGTTTTCTTAGGAATTCAATTTATCATAAACGGTTTGACCTTTATGGCCGAACAATATGGCAATATACCAAACTTATTGATATTTAATAGCCAATCTCCTACTAATTTAATATGAACACATATTTTTTACGACACCATCATAAACACATAAAACTCGGTTACAAATCATTATGCATCGTAAAACTCAGTTTTATACGTCCATCAGCTATTAAATGACTAATTTAATTTATCGATTCAACAGCTGATTCGATAGTCTCATCACTTTGTAATTAATAAGTTTCACTTTTACCCGTCTCATACCAATTAGGTATCGATAAAAGTGAAATGAATACAAAATGATAATGAAAATGAAATCGAATAACTTATTAACGAGATTTTAATCAATTTGTTGTGACTGAAATCGAATTTGGTGCATGGGTGATTGTTAATCACAACACTATTTATGCATTCGTAAATCGATTATACTCTAATCGATTTCACAAATGGTATAATCATGGTTTCTTACGATATTCTTCATCTTCTATGTATAATTAGCGTCTAATTCGCTATAAATTATCGATTTAAATATACAGATAATCGTGAGTAACTGACATTCTGCTAATAATATAATAAAATTATTAGTTTCCTTTACTTGACGCTTATAATTTGTTTTGTAAAACATCCGCTGCGACTCAAAACGCCATCACGTTGACTAATAAATATTTTACTGGTATGTTATAGACTTATGCCTGTCATACAAATATTAATTTATTACACTTGTATTGGCAACTCCTCTTAAATAGACCTTCACCTAAATTACGTATTATTAAGGACTAACAATATGGCCTAATAATATCAACTATATAAACGGTGACTCTTGGGATGGCCCAAGAGTCACCGTTTTTAGTTCAGTCCTTCAAGCCTTCTAAAGGATAATCAACGCCTGAAAAGGAGAAGTGGATCACTAGCTATTATTTATAAAGTAGCCTTACCTTTCAATGTAAAATAGGCTATATTTTTACAAGTCAACAGAAAACGAAATCTTCCCCAAAATGTTTGTCCTTCTTAATCTTACCCTGAATAAAAATGTGTTAAATCTACAAAAGTCCTAAGGTTTTATCACTTTACGATCCACGAAACGAATGTTTACGAATTCTAGCGTAAGAATCAGGGGAAAATATTTTGATATTTTTAGGCTATCACAGCTTCAGAGGTAGGGATCCAAACGACACGATGGAGGCTTATACGAAAATTATTCATGGGCGTCTCGGCGTAGCCACGCGAAAGCCTCTCAGTGTGACGCCGGATAAACTCACGGATGAATACATTTAAATAGTAAACGCGACACTACATTGGATTTACAACAGTATAATGCAGCGGGGTACATAAGTCCCATTACTCATGGATATAACTCGTAGTGTTATAAATATGGCGCTCTGACATGCTTTAGAGCCGAGTCGGCCGTTACTCTGTAGCCACAAAAGGGTTTGTTAGTAGAACTTATGAAGTATGGGTTTCGTGCTTGCCCACGCTTACGAATAGAAGCACGGTATTGTGTACTGTATATACTTTGATAGTCACACCTAGTTATGAACGGGGAAGTTAGTGTTCCCAAGTGCCTAGCTACCGATTTAACATGTTTGTTTATAGGTTCTCAAGTATGTTGGCGTCTGGCATTCATTGGTCTAAATGGCGCTGGTCGACGCCTATTAAAAGCATATAGGCTGCTTGTATAGACTTATGTTCTTCAGCGCGGAATTGTCGTAAGATAAATTTGTACACTCGTAGCATTGAACGACGATATTTATGTACCGAAGACCTTTAATGATCACAAGTACTGTATTATGTCTGTCAGCTGCCGTTCCTGAGAGTATCAGACGTTGTAAAACACAGTCAGTTGCATTTACTCATCTAAAATCAAAAGCATTCTTAGTGTCTTCACTTCACATTATGAAGGTGAGTTGATGTTACTAAAACGCGCAACAAAAGTCTAGTTCTCTTTAAAAAATCTCTTGAATTATTTACACAAAGGTAAAGTCAATATTTCCTGCAGAGTATGTTTAATCACGCAAACAAGAATGCCAAGTAGTATGTCATTTTAACGTACTAACAGCTACCCTGTTTATACTAACCTTCATTTGGCAAAGCACGCGACTCGCGCCATTAACAATATGAATCATAGCTTTTGGCAACTCTCTCTACCAGTTTCATATATTTCACAAATGCAATGAAAATTTAACGCTTTTTACAATGTATCGGAGTGCAGAGATCGAAAGTTGTGACATCGTATCGAATTGACCCCGATGTCGACGGTACCTTTTGAAGATCTTGATCGGACAGATAGCCCGTTTATATGGAACCGATGACACTGATATGGAAAGACAGTGGGCACGGCTACTTGGAATAAAACATATATTATTATTACCTTTATGGAATTTTGTACACAACAATATACTCACAAAAAACGTTTAAGATGTTATATTAAATACTTCCATATAAAGTCAATGAAGTAAGTAACACGACGTATTCGGCGTCGTCACGAAAATCAAAAGCCAATAATGACCGTGAAACGCAAACTCCAGAGCTATAATAATGAAAACAAATCATTCTAAACGACGTACTTCTAAGCAAAATGACTGAGAACTGCCTTTATATAGTCGTCCTTCATCAAGAAACATTTATGGGCATATAAAACGAAGCGGGAATTATATTCCCACTTCATTTAGGTGTCTATCAGCGGTTTGTGCGCGAAAGGCACAGAAGTGGGAACGTTCTGTAATTAACGTCAGAGAGGCCCTTTGATCCGGACACCTTAAATGTTCATGAATGTATGACGTTCATGCGTTCAACATGCCCCTCTAGAGGTACGTGTAAATCATAAGCTCCAGCGTTCTTCTACCGTTGACTATCGAAAACCAGCTGGTTTTGTACATTTTGTATGAAAATCTGACCTTTAATGTGCGCCGTTGGAACTATATTGGTTATATATGTATTTTAATTGTCAATCTCTCGATACTCGATAGTACCTTCTGTACAGAATCGCGCTGCAATTCTACAGAAATCACCTGGGAACATATAGCCTCAGGCACAGTAGGTGATTCTTATACTTTTTATCAGCTGAATTTAATGTCACACTATCATTATGGATTAAATGAGCAAAAAATCTCGTATCTGCTTCCGATACCACCTTAATGAGCATATTAATTAAGTTGGCATTAATTACCAGAAAATATATTCACACGGTCTTAACACCATATAATTTAATTAAGTTTTTACGCATTCCACATTAACCTGAATAATAATAAAATTATAACTGATAAGTCCTGACACGTCAATTAAATTGGTTATTTACGAACGGACGAAGAAAAACATCAATTTACTGTTCGAGTTTTTATAACTAATCGAATTACCTATATTCATTGCTAATGTTTTAATCGCATTTTCATCTTCATAACCGTTTAAAAAAGAGCACCTTTTTGTAGCAATGATCTGTGTATTTTCCTCCTATTTAAATTGTGGTCTGATTCTACTGATAAAAATAGACTCAAGATAGCACGTAACATTGTAACAACCAAATGTTTTCAATCAGCTATGAACTGGTTTCAACTAGAATCGGTAGCTTTACCAGCTTGCGCTTGTTTGCATTGAAACAAGCGCAAGGGCCTTTATATCAACACTCGCTCTTTCTTTTAACTTACACCGTACACTTGTGCGCAAATGAAACTTGTGGAATTTATATGAGCTCTGTACAGGCACGTGTTTCGCGTATATTTTGACGTTTCCTTGCAACACTCTCGTTTCATTTTCAAACAGAACTGGTTCATGCCAATGAATAACTATGACTCGCCTTCATTAACCTTTATTGGACTGAGATTTTAATAGACATCCTCTAATGGGTTTTTGGTTCGTTATTATGGCTTTATTAGTGCCTACAGGATGTGTTTAGTAGTTAGAACAGACGAAGTGACGGCACAACTGTGAGACAAATATCTTAATAAAATAACCAAAATAGCAATAAGTAATTAATGATCAGGTACTTTAAGCTTTGTTTGTCTACAAGGAAAAAAAAGTATAGAAGCAGTTCTTTCTGAAATATTTTCATTCAATCAACCCAATAAGTTAGGAAGCTTTAGCTTGATTCTTTACTTCTACCGACAACCGGCTTGTCATCGAGAAATGTTGTATGAAAATCTGATCAGCGCCTCTGACGGGCGTCATAGCGACTATTTGGGCAGTACATTTTAAATCTCGAACTTTCAATATTCGACAGTCCCGACCATAGAAAATCGCGTACTTGATGCAATGAGTAAAATAATGTTACAAAATGTAAACGTGTTAGGACTAAAGAAACGGGGAGGTGTAAGAATATTATTAACCAATAGCAACTTATGGTTGCCGTGAACTAGACAACCGTGTCAAGTCTTAAAACTTGTATGAATATTTCGCGATACCAATCTACAATCAGCCGGTAGCGTGAAAGATGATCTATGAATAATAGTTTTAAAGTGGACTACTGATCCTCATGAGGAGATAAATGATAGTTTACTGAATGCTCCAGGCTATTGTAAAGATAGTTAGTGGTGCAGTAGCGAGCTGTCAGTAATGGTGAATGATTATAATCTTTAACTCAAGAAGATGAAGATGAAAATAAAGTCCACTGAAGATTTAAGTTTGTAATACTCTTATCTAATGTAATTCAGCTTTCGTAAAGTGTGTTTCTTGTTGGAGATACATAATAAATAAATAAATAAATCTCCTCGGCAAGGGATCACCATTGTATTGCCTTTGGCCTCGTCGGCAACTAGTCGTCAACTTAACGACAACTTAACGACACGCAAGTGCAGATCAGCAGCACAAAAGGCAGGGCGATGTTAAGCTTTCGACTCGCCGTCCGTTGGTTGTCGCGTAGCCGTCAATAAAAAGTATTCTGCATTGGTTGTGTCGTTTGATTTTAAAAGTTTTTGAGACAGTCATTCTAATGTTCGCGTTCTGAAATTATCAGCAAGAACAATTCAGTTTATGTTTCTATCTGTATATATCTGTGACTACATTATACACATTGCAATTGAATTTATCGTCAATATTTGCGCCGGAACAACAGATTAGTGACCATTGTCAACTAAAACTCCAAGCGACAATCAATTGAAACAACATTTCTGAAGTTCAAACAATAGAGCCAAATCACATATTGTTTTCAAGCCTTCATAAGGCTTATGTTACATAGTCTCAGATTACAATGCAAGTCACGTACAAACATGACCTAGCTGGACAACTGATGTGGAAAATGACCATTTTAACTACTGCCGGCGTATGTGTACTATACCTTATCTGACATATCTAACCTTGAAGATGGTAGCTCACCAGGGACGTGAGAAAATTTATAGTTTTTTTATTGTTCTTCTAGAATAATCTAATTTTAACTTTATATAGGGAAGTTAAGGTTTCTTTTTCAATGGGGTGGGAATGATTAGTTTTGTTATTATTTTCTTGTGTAAACACGGTTGAAATATATGTAATAATAAAGAAGTAGTTACAACTTTACTATTTATCTTGGTGTTAAATTAAGACTTCTCATATTTTTATGAGAAATTAATTCAAAGGGAATTTACATGAACATTTTTAATATGGTTTATCATGGATTCAAGTTTTCAGGAACTTAATAAAAAGCTTATTTGCTCGTTGCAATATTTGTTACTCAAATTTTAATGTGATTTCGGTATTACAGTCTGAAAATAATATCGACATACAGCATCTTTTTTTGTCATATTTTTTATTTTACGCCTCATTCATTTGAATAAATCTTCAAAATCAAAAAATACTTCTAATGTAAGGTAAAAACGGTCCTAAAGCTCTTTACGTTTTTGCAAACAAACTATGTGTTTTCCAAGGACCGGTTACTAGGAAAACAGCTTTAAGTTAGCTCATTAAGATGAATGCTCTAGTTTTCAATCTGGGATTAAAATCTTAACGTCTGTTTCGCATGAATCTGGCATGACCAGCCCAACGGTATACATGCCAGTGTTAATATATTAAAGTAAATGATTATATATTGCTGTCTACTTGCAAATATTGTACATACCTAGTGTAAGCTAGAGCTGAAACGTTAAGTACACCAAAGAATAAACCTTCAAACATATGTTTTTTTGCCTTCAAGTGAAGCTATATTATAGTTAGATACAAGTTTACGTGTCATTTGAGTTAAGTAAAAAATGTTTTTAAAATTAATAATAGCTTGCTTGATTCCTGGTTCTTTGGCTAATTCTATGTTATGGATCCACAGATTAGGGGTTCAACGAAAAAAAATAAAAACTGATTTTTGTATTCATAATATTAGTAATAGTATGGAAGTATCTTCATATATGATGCTGAAAATAATGTACGTTAATGTAAAAGTTATGATTGCATAGAAAATTCCAGTTCTCTATTATATCTGAAATTGTAACATACAACATTTACATACCAATCGGATTAGCAATTAGTCCAGAAATGTGACATAAAGTACATACGATATGCTTACAATAATTTTCAATTTGCACGTTGGCAACACTGACGCGTCGCGGCGTTGCTAAAACGGCTTATTATAACAAATAGCAGTGTTATTCATCATTTTGAGTTATTGAGGCCAAGTGCTTCACTAGTAGTATCATTATACGTTTTATTGAATGTTAATACGTGTTCTTTTTATTTTTTTAATTGATTAGAGCTGTGCTATTTTGGTTGAGTGAAATTTATTGCTATTGGCGCCCGTTTTCTTTGTTATACTTTGATTTTTTTAGTGTGGAAATTGTGTTGCTATTTTTTTTGTTAAAATCGTACGGCCTATTTTACTGTAATAAGTGTCGCGACGTAATGCTATCTAGACATAATTTGGTCTAGATTGTTTCCTTTAAACATTAAATCTTCTCCAATTTGTACGATGATTAATTTACTCTAGATGTTCTAAACGAAGCCATTTAATAAATAATAACGTTGTAACGAAAACATAGCATATAATTTAGCAATTTCTACTAACAAAAATATCGACCATTAATTCTTAATGTTTACTTTCGGAAAAGAGTAATAGCTACTCAGAGAGACAACTATATCTCAGTATAATTGGAAAATGAACGCAATAAATAATTCGAAAGAGCTATTAAAAAGGGACATCACTAATTTTAGGCCTATCCAATCTAAAATGGTGCATGTACATAAACATGCTACGTAATATAATTTAACGGACTTGTTAGAGCTGAGCGTCAACTCATAATTTTCAATTTGTGTCCGCGGCCCCCTTTAAATATATAAGCTAGTGTACAACAGTTTATAGCTATGACTTTAACTGGATGTTGCATCATTTTATGTCACACATTTCTATGTGTTCTCGCTAGTTTAGATAAGCCTTAATGCGGTAATGTGCAAGTAAGATGTAAACTACGGTGAAAAGTTTTTTTTATGTACTTTTTTGTTCATGCTCTCCTCAGCAATATCTTTCATACACAAACTGAAGTACAGCGTATGTAGAAGAAAATGAAAATAATCTAGGATCTCTCTTGGTTTTCTTGTAGAATTATGTATAACCTGACTAAAAAGAGTATAGTCGACCCTTATTTGACTGTTGTCTGGAAATAGGTATGTTTTAAATTATTTTGGGATATAATGGTTTCTAAAACAAAATATCTTAAACGCGTCTTCTACAAAATTTACTCCTTAATCATGATTTCCTGATGTGTTTCTTTCCTTACAGTACTAACTAATCAATAGTCAACATCCCAGTCCTTCAATTTATTGATCACCTATTAAAATAGCTATAGGAAGTATGGACCACACAGAAGAACAATGCTAATGAGAAAATGAATGGCATACCATTATCTTAATTAGATGATCTTGGAATACAGAACTGAATCAATAAGTAGTGTATAGTCATGAGGAAAAATATTTTTAAAACACATCTATACTAATATTATAAAGCTGAAGAGTTTGTTTGTTTGATTGTTTGTTTGTTTGTTTGTTTGAACGCGCTAATCTCAGCAACTACTAGTCCGATTTGATAAATTCTTTCAGTGTTAGATAGCTTATTTATCGAGGAAGGCTATAGGTTATATATCAACACGCTACAGCCAATATGAGCAGAGTACTAGTAAAAAATGTTACAAAAACGGGGAAAAATTGTACCCATTCTCTCTTATGTGACGCAAGCGAAGTTGCGCAGGTCAACTAGTTGTTACATATTCAACCTCATCTAAAAATACACGCATAAAGCTAGACTTTTTTTCGAGTACAAAGTTAGAGTACAAAGTACACAGTACCCAAGAACGCCATTTGCTACCATCTCTTTAAGATTTGGTTCATTCACATTCATATACTTATATTGTCATATATGACCGCTTGTTATGAGTGCTACGTACCTGACTTTAAACTCAATTTTTTTGTAACCTGTTTTATATAATATCACAAAAAATATGTAGTAAAAAAACTACACGTTGTTTAAAACGGAATGGTTGTTTAACAGTTTGTCTTTTTCAGACACAGTCTGTGATGAAAATTAAGAATATGTATATAACTATAATTATGCATATTTCTGCCCACGACTGTACAGTTTTAATAAGGTAGGACCTCGATACTGCTTATTAATTATAGCAGCCAATAGCAGGTGGCGTATGAGTTAAAAATAGCATGTTGTTTAACTGAAGGGCGGTGTAAGCTCATGTTGTGTTTAATTTGAGCCTATAATTGATAAGAAAGACTAGTATTTTATTTCATAGAGATAACTTGTGCATTTATGTCCAGTATAAACACCGAAGCCACTTTGTTAAAATTGTTGTGCAGTTTTTCAGTTTTGCTTGAAGAAAAGTGCTCGTAGTACTCGGGAAAAAGATTGTATAATGTAATTTAATTATTATTATTAGAATCTTTTTATTTAATTCATTTATCCAATATATAAATACATTAGTTGACAATAAAATACTAGTTTTAAATTTATACATATAAATCAATGTGTACGAAATAGTTTTTAAAGACTTCTGAATTAACCTTTGCTACATTAGTTGCATAGTCTGCTACACGTGTACAGACAAATCATCGAACCCATTTACTTAATAAACGTTCAAATTTTTAACACGTTAACAAGAAATCTATCAAAAAAACGTCCAAAAAAGAGAAATTCCAGTGAGTTGAAATCTATTAATATCGTATTAAAACATGAATTTTATGTTCTACCAGTAGTAACGTATACTGCGCAGTAAAAATAAATGCCAAAGCTAGGTAATACCTAGTTCACACTATCGAATGACTAACGGTAACTGTTACTGTTATTTCTCGCTGTATACAAATATAATGGTCACGAACGCCAAACCGAGAGATTTGACTTGTTTTCTATTATTTTTTTATCTCACAAGAGAGTTAGATTTTTTTATTTGATCGCGTCGAAGGCGATAACGTTGGTAATTTATTCTTAGTTTGTATTACATCTGTTTGTAATATGTTTTGTTTTGTAATGATTGGTTGTGGCTGTTGATTGGTAGTTGAATTGTTGGGAAATTACTTTCTTATTAAATCTACTAAACACGCTCTTATCATAGACGTAAAGAAACCTTGCTACTTATAATATTATTGTAGCATAACTAGCACGCACATAAAATGATGACTGATTTAGCACAAACATTCAATATGTTTTCCTAAATTCTTAAAGAATACTACTACACTTTGCATTGTATAACAGAAGATTTCGTTTGAAACAAATATAAATTATTTTCACACGCGCCTATCTAAAGTAAAAGGATATTATTACATTATCATCATTTCATCGGCAATAGAAAATCATTTCTTCAAGCATCTTAAACTTAAAGATCAGATATGAAACCCAATCAACCTTTGGCCAGAGGCGTGCAGTCTGGCAGCCGGTGTAGCCGCCGCCTTACAATACCAGTTGTTAAATTACCAATAACTTCGTATTGATACAATCAATTTAAATGTATTGTCAGTATAACTGAACAGTGTTTTATTAATCTAACCATCACTAATCAATTGATTGATTTCACAGTTGATTTGAAAGCGTTGTTACGTACTCGTTACTATTTTATATGTATTTTAGATTTCTCCGTTATAAACGGTTTTAGTTTACCAATTTGGACATAGCGGGATTGTACTACGACTTTTTAATGACGCCTAATGCGTTTTCCGGGTGCTGAATAGCGCGAAATTAATGCTAAAATGCAATTTATAAATCTATTTTATTGATTTCGTATGTAAATCAGTATATTTGTTGCGAAAAATTATATTTCTACATACGTTTGGGACTTTATTATACGTAGATGTGTTTAGTACTGTCAGCGTCATTTATTATCAAAATTATTGGTCCAATACACCTCCGGAACCCTTTTGTCGATTACGTTGTGACATATGGAAATAGAGGCAGGCAATTCCGGCGATAGGTATTTATGTAAGAATACAAATGATATCGAATTGCTCCAACGAAATACTCGCTATCTTCCCTATGTTCTCCTAAAATATAGCAACCAATTTACTAATTCCGCTTTTGGCAACAATCTCCGGCCTCGGTAGGTACATACGTAGGTAAGTAATCCAAGCATAAACCTAGGTAATTAACAAAACTTTTCTTATTACGTACTTAAGCTATATCTACTTAAGTTTAAGACTCTTAAGTTTAATTAAAGTTCTCCCTGAAGCGCAGCGCAATTACTCGGCCCGTGTAAATGCAAATAAGTTTGGAACACCCTGTTGTTTATACTGGCCACTGCGACCAATAGTGGTGTTCCAGCTACGAGCACTGTGTCAATTTTCTTTGACGCGAGACGACGTGATAAAGGAAATGTCGACACTGTGCGGTGCTGTGAGGTTTGGTGTCGGAATGGCGCCGATTTCGGGCTTCCCACAAACTTGTTGTAACTTATTGCGGATGTCCCGTAAGTTTTACCGCAACACAGAAGCTTGGAAACTTCGCCCGCCACTGTTTAGAGTTTCGGTTGCAAAGTTTTCAGACTTGACAATTATTAAGGTTCATATCTAAATCATATAGATTGTTATGTCGCGGGATCTTGTGTGAAATAACGCCGTGTGTAGAGACGTAACTACTTTTGGAAATTGAATTGTGTTAAAGTAAATTACCTGATATTATAAAACTTTCGTGTTTCATCTGTGTTTCTTGTGTACATAATCGGCATAAAGGAAACAATCTTTTTATTTACTTACAATCTTATTTTCAAAGATAACGGCTACTTAGGTACATAAAAATAATATGGATGTAGAGCTAGTCAAAGCAACACTTGTTGACAGTCTTCAACACAAGACTCTTCATATTGAAGTAATCAAATACATAGTAACACGTCCAGCCATTTTAAAATGGAAACTTAACAGGTGACAACTAATAGCGTCTTCATAACTCAACCAGCATATCAACGATAAAAACAAAGACATTACTCTTAGAAAACGATTCTCCATTCATCGATATTACAAAAGAAAAATGAATGATAAAACTCAAAGTTATGGCCATTTAAGTTCCTCGCACCTTATATATAATTACGACTGAAATACGTGAGCCGTATTGTTAAATTTCATTGGCACTTTTTGAAATGTCAGTGCAATTAATTTTTATTAATTAATCATTGGTGGTAAGGTACGCTTCACACTGCAAGGAAGGCGTGGAATGTAATTTGTAGCTCGCTGTTCAAGTGAGCGTGCGGACCGTTTAGAATGCTATGCGTAAGTGCTAAATACCGCATGTGATCATTCAGCCGCGAATCTTTAATACTGCGATGCATTGAATTTGTTAGAATACTTTTGTTTGCAGTTGCTCTTAAATAAGCCGTTGAAAATAATTGTGTAGGTACACCTGTGTCGCGATTTTCTCTCAATGTAGACGGTCGAATTTTTTTTTAATGAAATCCTGATTTTGCCTGCCTGCTCTGCCTTAGTAACTAATTCTTTAGTAAATTTTGAACGTTTGAACTCTCGAAACCACCATCTGTAGAAAATCTCGCTCCTGTTACATTAAATATTTGTATCATATACTATTTAGTTCTCTATAAATTCAACAAAATTAATATTGTATTGAATGAAAATGATTCAAATTCACTCTATAGGTTCAAAAAAACTGAAATAAGACGTTGCATGTTTGTATATTGTGTTTCTGCATAGCTAAACATATTCTAAGTCTATAACTATATGCTGAATTTATTTCAATGCAACATAAAGTTAAACATGTTATGTATCGCATAATAATGAGAACAAAACGTTGTAGGTACTTAAGCTAGAAAAAATATGAATGTGTTAATACGTTAATGTACTTATTTACATCAAGTACAATGTTTTTGATAACAGTTCTCTAAGACGTAAGCCATAAAAAAATTCATATGAAATATGTTGAATTTCAAATGCAATTTCCACATCTTTTATTTTGGCATAACCTACAGAAACGATTGTAAATGTTGATGTTTATTCTGTGAACATGCCTTATAAATAAATAAATAAATCTTTAGTAGGTAATACATTTACTGAGTATATATTTTCGCTTATCTTACAGTATCATTAGTACCTAACAATAGGCAAGTACATACGTATGGGGCGAGTCATGTCGCAATTTCGTGGACAGTACTAGTTTTTCTTTGTGTCATCAATATGAAATTTATCGCCTCCCTTTTACAGTCACTTGATATTTACCTTGGTATTCTCCGCTCATGTATATTTCAACCAATAAATTACACAGTGGTTAAAAATACATTCGAGAAACTTGAGCTGAATACCATTACTTTATTACATAGTGAGTAGGTACCAATAGCGTTTATAGCTTGTTCTTTAAAAGGCACATACGGGTTAGGTAAAACAAGGGGTTAGAATTTCTATCGATATTTTATTTGTACGTCTTTTAGGTTGAGATAAAAAAGTTTAGTTTCATGATTCACATGAAGCCAGATTTTCATCTGAATTCGGTTTAAATTTATGTACTTACTTTGAGAAAAAAATAAAAGTTATTTACTTCCATTATTCAAAAGGTACATCTGAGAGCGGATTTTGATCTCTTATTTTCCAGTCTCAATATATTTACGCTGCATCATTAATTTCCCGCACCCAAATTCCAATTTTGAACACAAAAGTTTTCTTAAATATATTTTGAAGCTGACTTTAAAGGCGAGACAAAGAGTACAGTATGATTAATAAAGCAGGTTCATCGGCCCCAAGGCGAGACTGATCAAAAACTCGTACTTCAGTTGTGCGACTGAGCAATCCATTACATTGGAGATATCGCATCGATGCCCCGTTTGAGCTTGTTACACGCCACTGGGTTAGTTAACGATTTATTTACAATTGTAGGCGAGTTGAATTATTGGTCGGTTAGGACAATTGGTTCTGTGCTTGATTTATGAAGGTTTACGGTGAAAATTCTGTGGGCTTGTGGACAGATCACGCAACAACGAATATTTATGGAACTTTTACCAACAGTAAACCAAAGGGTACCAGCTATTTACATGAAATTAATTATGTCTAACGAGTAGGCGTGTGTCATTTGTCTATGTACATAAATATAACAGAGCATAATACACATGAAATAAACTGATTAGCTTTTTTTAGTTAACAACGCGTATTTTTGTACAAGTAGTTGTAGTTGAGCCTCCATAAATAAAAAAGATAGAATTGCCATTCCTTTGCCATTAGCTATAGTCTCGTAGCAGTTACTGATCTATTTCAAAATCACAAAACATTTTAATGTGCACCACATCCATAACGAAACCATTGACAATATCCAACCTTTTTCACCTGTCATCGTCTCAATAACATCACATAACATATCGACACTCCGCAGGTAGAAGGCGAGTCGTATCAAACGCGGCATAAAACGCACCATCCCGATTCCCGTTCCATATTTCAATTCGCGCATCACGCATTAATGCCTTCAGGAAAAATATAGAATGCAACAATCGTAAATATGTTGGAACGCGTTGCGTGCGGAACGCATCAACATCATCTCTGTGACGTCAATTAGCGGCCAGCTCGTAAACAAACGTATTATAGGTGGAGATTTATGCATGCGATTTATGCACGCAACTAGCACACCACTAGTTTTGATGCTAACGCAAAAATATGGAACGCAATTTGCGTGCGGTTCTGTTTTAGGCGGCCTCCGTTTGCGTTTTGGCGTTTACAGTTTCATTTTAGTGGATTTAGTAAGTGCAAAGTTTATTACACTTAGGTATTTAGAAGAATAATTTATGCATTACTAACAAATTATTTCTTAAAATATAATTAGTAACATTATAACAAAAAATAAAACAAAAAAGTACGAGAAAAACGCAATTACAATTGAAAACGCATTACGTCATCTTGCAAGTAAGGCGGGCGCAATGAATTTATCTACGTACGTTAATTCAAATGTATGATCAAGTTGTAAAGTCAATGACCCCACAATTTATTATACCTACATACAGTCTTGTTTATTCGAGAATACATTCATTAAAGTCATTATATAAGAGAAAATTATTGCCTGTTCATAGATTTTTTATAAGCGATAAGGGTAATTTATATTAAATGGGTACTTGATTTAGTACTTATATTATTACGCGCGGTTGTAATAAGTCACAGTGTCAATGTAGAGTTATTATGTACGCTGGTTATATGTAAACTTTCCCTATGTTAGTTCGTGTAATAAATTCTTTTCTCGCTATTTACCCCCTGGGTCTCTATATGCTATATGTCTTTTAACGATCTGGACACTATAAAGCATGTATATTTTGTATTAAATTGACATAAAAATAAAGACGTTTTTGTTCGTAATATTTATGTGTATTTAAAACACATAAAGAGGTAAATAACCTTAGGGCAGGTGTTTTGATATTAATTTATAGTGAACATTCATTGTCACGTTGCAAGGTTACGCTGAACATTTTCTGAATATCTTTTTAAACTGGTAGAAAACATATGTACTTCATTAGATTCACAGCTTCTTCTTCAACTCATTTCAACATTCGACAGATGAATCTCTTATTCTTTGAATAAGCAGAAGCAATTGTTCCGTTCTTCAATTCTTATTTCAATATTTTGTATTTTTACCTGACTGTGTATCGCAAGGGAGGTTTTTTTATCTGTAATTTCATTGTGGTGAGTTACGTTATTTTTTAATTCAGTATGATTGAGAATATATCAGAGAATGGTATCAAGATATATTGGTCTCACAATATACGCTTTCCCAGCTTTATTTATAATAATTCGATTATTCCAAGAATGCACAGTTCAGAGGCCAGTATATCGTCAATTCTCATACGCGGAACATATTGAGGCCGCCAGTTTCATTCCGCAAATTGAATACGCGAACGCATTTATTTACGATCCCACCGCCATCTACCGACCAGTATTTTTTATTATTTGATCAGGCAACACTGATAAATCAACGGGTGTAATTGGCCGGCCAGTGTTGCCCTTTAATTAGTTTATTTCATTTTGCGCACGCCCTGCAGTAATTAGTTCATGAATTTTAATTCAAACGCCTTCTTGGAGGCGTTAATTGATTAAGGGGTAGTTGTAGTTTAAATGGCGATTATGAATCTTTTATGTTGTGAGAAAATTGTTACCGTTTACGCACATTTGTGTGAAGGTCTTTATCATTACGCTTTGAATGTTTATTGAAGATTACACGTTTGATATGTATGTAAATTGGCAATAAATATGTGTAGGTTTATCCTGTATGTAATACAAAACCTAATGATAATAATCTGCTGTTTTTTACTCGATGTTTTTTTGGGACGAACTTTTGTTTTGAACCCGTTAGAGATTTATAACCCGCGTAACTGAGCCTTAACACCTTTTTTTTTTCTTTAATTTTCAAGTTCGCTCCCACAAATCTTGTATAGATATCATCTGATTTATTTTGAAGAAAATTAGAAAAACGATTGAGAGTCCTTAATAAAAATTATTATAAGGTTTCTAATAGTTACTTAAAGTGTTATTATAGAACCGTTTAAGCAATACATCTGGTTTTATAGGAAAAAAAAAACAATTATTGCGTAAGGCGGGGACTTCTTATATAGCAACAACTGGAAGATTTAACGGAAGGTGTTTTAACAAAATTGCCAATAAAATTCTAATTTTACACTTATAATGGCGGTTATCACACCTGCACACGTTTTAAGAAATAAAATTATAATTTTATCACCGAACACGTTTTTCAATTCACTTTGAACAATTAATTGTATTACTCGATACATCCTTTCTTTTTAAAAAAACAAGGTATATATTCATTTACCTCTTCAAGTATGTAATGCTCGACATGGAATATTTACCATTAACATTTTGTGTATGTTATACAAGTGACAAAATTGTCCAAATCCAAAAGCTTTCGTTTAGAGCCTAACTAAAATTATATAATCCATCCATTTTTTTCCTAGCTTTTCTTGAGGTTTTGGCACCGGTTGCTACGAAACTTAAGCTTTATATATCATGCAATGCATAATTCCAAAGGCATTTAACTTGACCTGTCAACGTGCTTTCGAAGCAAAGATACGTTTAACTATAATACCACTAAACAGCACTTCACAGATCGCTTACTGGTGATTGATTCCGACAATGAGAGCCTTAGCGCTACAATTTTGCTCTACAATCGACACTTCTTAAGCGTTAAGCTTGCTACACACATATTTAGTTCGGAACGTTCAGTACGGCAATATTTATCGAACAACAAAACCGACTCGACTAACCCCCAGTTTCTGAGGTACATTTAACGGTCGTTTATCCATTCAATAGCTTCAAAACTCATGCAAAAAAAACGCTATTGAATAGATAAACTACCGCTAAATGGATTCTGAAACCGGGGGTCACTCATTCGGTTTGTGCGATTGGGTTCATCTACACACATTCAGTTTTGCATCCTCATCTCATAGCTGAATATGTGTGTAGCAAGCCTTAAGAATTATACTCCTATTGAAACGATCTCAAGCATGTAAACGTAAGCATGTACCAATTATCCTAGCACCAGTAATTGTGGTCACATTATTTGTAATTATACATTTTTGTTCTACAGTTCTTTAGCAGTTATTTATTATGTGTTGGCAACGATATCAAGAAATTGTTTCGGTTTAATTTAAAAATAAAAATTAGTTAGCTATTCGGTTATTGTTTGTCTCTAGTTTAGCACGTATTCCAATTATTTTTATTGTAGTCGGCCTGAAATAAGAGTATGTTTGTTTGCTGAATAATAAATATCTTCCTGTATGGGAAATTGTTTGTAAATGTAATTACGGTATAATTTTTATTACACAAGTTTAAACATACCTGTCAATAATTTTACTCCTAGCAAAAGTTATGAATACAGAATTGACAAAGGTTATTTTATAGATAAGATCATACTTAACACACTAATCCATAAGTTGTTACTTTGATCCACAAGCGATTAAAGTTACAAAACCAGTCATAATGAGAATACAAATTCTACTTACTTCTATTTTTCCAAAACGTAATTATTTCACCGTTATATCTTTAAGACTATTTTTACCAGTCATTTACGGTAATCAGAGAGTTATCAGCTAATCCTGTACATTTATCAAGCAAGTCATAGTAATTCCTGTAGTTTTAAGTCGTAGATCAAAAGCGATGTAGCGATAGAGAGGCAATACGCGCCGGAATAGGCCACGTTGACATTTTTATAGTTTAAGCTACAGCCAGCGATAAATTTACGAAGCGTTTTGTCCAGCCATTCCGCGCTACAGGCTCATCAGAAATTCATGCATTTTCATGAACGTTTTACATGTAAAACTAAATTGTTTTTTCTTTTTAATTATTTTTGTCATATTAATTTCTGGTGCGATGTATGTTGCGCGTAGTTTGTGGAAAAGGGTTTTTTGTAATTATTACTGTGTAGTATATTAATATATTTTAGTAGAGATGATTGTTATTTTGAAAAACTCACTGATTTGAAAGTTCTTTCGGAAGTTCTCGATCTATCAGGCTTCTAAAAAAGGACCCACTTGGGTACTACTTCTTTAGTTCTGTTACCATTCTTAATTTTTTTTACATATTATATACTTACCTACATACTTCCAGGAACCCTTTCAAACACCTGGAACACCTTCAAAATATTTCGGCCTCTTTAACGGTCATACTATTATTTTTCGCTGTTTAACTATAACAGACGTCAAAACCGAAACAATTCATTTTAAAACGTCATTTTACAAACAAGAATGACGCTAATTTGATGTTTCCCACAGAGATAATTACTTAAGCTTCACAAGCCTAGTTCAACACTATCTCTTAATAAAGATACAGCAAAAACATTTTTACAAACTACAGGTACTTTAGTGCATAAATGTAGGCTTACAATTGCGTCAATTAAGATAATACCTGGTTTACCTGACTACAGTGATGTGTTATTAAGTAGTGTTCGCGCATAATTACGGCCTCAAGTAAGCACTCAATTAGACCTTAATTATTTAATGTTTTGATGTAATTATGATTATTTACGATCTGTACATATTTTATATAATTAAAAGTACATTGGTTGCTTTATACAATTGTTTTTGCGGAAATTGTTATTTTGTACAAAATTTTAATTGCATATAACTAGACTTCTAGACTAGATATACAAAATTATTGTTTTTACAAAGTAATAAACTTATATAATTTAATAATTTATCTACTAAATTTAAAACGAGAGAAAATAAATACAGTGAACTCGAAAAGTCTATGAAGAGAATCTAATCGTAACATTTCTTTTTTTTCTTTCTACAAAACACATCCAAAATAAGGTTTGGTTTGGTGAAACTTATTTACTTTACTATTTATCAAACAAGAAAGTAATTACATAGTTAAATATTAAATTATCAAAAAACTAATTAACCTTGAAGTAAATAAATGCATTTTATACACCCTTATACTACTACAATTGACACACTATCCCTCAATTAAACTTGTAATTCATCACAATATAAAGTTATTATTCGAAAGTAGTTTGTAAAAGCTCATTGTGTAAATAAAGATTTGGAAATCTGTGGGAGGTTTTTACTCAAACATAAGACAATCCCATGGATTAATTAATATAATTGGCTTGAGACTATTGTATGGAGATAATTAATAGGAACTTGTCGAAATATATTGTAGGGAAATCTGATGACAATTTTGAGAGTTCAGAATTAAGTTTTCATTGTCAAGCCATGAGCCAATGCAAGATAATTATTCTTATTATTCTATTTCTTCACGAGGTTTTTTCAAACAAGCCCATTCCGTGTGAGGCGAAAGAGTGCTCCACAAAATTTTAACGCAAACAGTTCAACAGTTAAACTATGAAAGCATTTTAGAGGGATTATAAGGGGTTTTGTAATATACCTACCCGTTTATAATACGTTTATAGTACCGTCAGCTTCAAAAGTCGCTGAACATAATCTTTCAAAAATCTACGTTCTGAAGCATAAATCTTCAGTATTCTATAAACAAATATGTATTAATACTGTTTGATGATAAATAATTGAACTTAATTTTTATCAGGTATTTATAAAATTTTTGGAACAATAAGATTTTGAAATTATGGAATGGTTAAACGACTTTTATAGCCCAATCTACCTATGAAACTATTCATTCATAGATATCGAAATTCCCATTGAGAACTGGGTATTTCAACCTTTTAATTCATAGAACATTTTAGGCACAGTTCCGGTATAAATATTTATATTTACAGGCGCCATCAAGGCACCGAAATGTTTAATCACTTGCTTGAATACTAATCTCTTATTTATAATCATAAGTTACAAATGTACGTTATTTGCTACTGATATTAAATATTCAGATAACAACATTCGGCTTATTTTACATGCATAGTATAATTTGCGGAGGTTGAGGTTTATAGGATTCCGTAGATACAGTTAAAAAATAAGAAATAAAATATAGAAGATCTTGTTTTACTTTATTGTGCATAAATGTATAGATGCAAAGCAAAATAATGTTACAAATATCGTAGCAAGAAGTATCTTTTCTTGGTGTCGTGGACGTGATTTTAAGTAGGTACATACGTGTTTATTAATTTAAGAAGGTGATTTAAGAACTTTCACAATTTTAAAATATTAGAAACACAGTTTTTGTTGCCACAGTACTGAAATAGAAGCTTCATTCAGATAACCAAAAACTGCCATGTTTGTTGATCTTCTCTTAAGCCGACAACAAAAAATAACTAAAAAAATCTAAGCAGATAATCCCGCTTTCCAAAAAAGTTAAGTATCACCACAAAACAGTACTATTCTGAAATAGCAACGGAACCCTCACATCACAAATAAGTTCACACTTACTATCTAGAGTTTTCAAATATATTTATAGTAGAGTTTCGTGTTCGACGACGTTTGTGAATAGATAGCTATTAGTTTATATCTCTCTCAGCCTTAGAAAAATACGTATGTTTTGTCAATCCCCAAAAGTGACACATTAGACAAAAAATACATTTCGAGAACACACTGTAAGTATGAAGATGATTTTAAAACGTAGGTACACGTGTCAGTTGAAATTATTTTATCCCAAAGTTATGTTATTGGTTACCTAGTTTACCCTTTTAAAAGGGACGAGCTTCTGCGCAACGGAAAATTTGATTTGTTCCGCATTCGACCCGCGATGTTTTGCCCCACATGAAAAAATCCGTATTTGCCCTACATTTTATTCCTGTTTTGCCCCGAATGCCATATTTATTCTTAATTTAAGCTTTTATTCCTGTTTTGCCTCATTTTTCGTTCTTGATTCGCCTCGAATATTTATGAGTTCAGATTTATACTGTTTTAGTACAGACAGCCTAAAAAATCATAAATATTCATTGATATTTTATTACAGCTTTTTGCACACAAACTTATGAGCAGGTACAAAATAAGACAATAGATCGGATCGCAACCCTTTTTTTCAAGACCAGTCAAATGTGGTCAGCCAATCAGGGACATTATCAGTAAGGGTCGGGCGACACATAGCAAAATGTGGGTAATTAGAATTAGTACTCATTCGTTGTTTGTGTGTTTGAGTTAAAGTGCAAAGAGGTGTCTAATTCAAATTGAATTTAGTTAACGTTCATTATTTTATTTTAAGTATTAATTGAAAATGGAAGAACCTTTTCAATCTACATCCCTTACAAACCTATCGTTTATTAAATCAATACGGGGCGACCCTATGCTTCTGTTCGACGGATATGAACACGTAAAAAGGAGAAATAATAAAAATGGTACTATTTCGTCGAGATGTGTAAATAGAAAATGTAAAGGTGGAGTAGTTACCATTTACAATCATGTAAATAGAATATTGCAACACAATTTTTGCAAACCTAATGTGGCAAAAAATTTGATCAAAGAAGAATTGTTTCGTTATAAACAAGAAGCTGCATCTGCGGATGGTAAACCCATCACATCAATTTATAATGAATGCTTAATAAGGATGAAAAACAGAGGTACAGATTTAGTTGAAGTTTTACCAGAATTATCGAAAATTAAAATTGGTCTCTACAATGCGAGAAACAAATCTCAAAATTTTAAAAAGTCAACGTTTAACGCCTCTTAGGTTCAAATACCTAAAGCTTATGAAGACTTTTTACTTTTTGACTACGGGTATAATAAAACAAGAATATTGGCATTTGCTGATCAAGAAATCAGAAAATATATACAAAATATAGAACATTATCGGAGATGGCACTTTTAAATGTACTGTTAAACCATTCAAACAGTTATATATCATTTATGGAGACCTCGGCAGCACTCGGGAGAACATACATGTTGTACCATTAATTTACATCCTATTAATGGATAAAAAAGAAACAACATACCTACACAATTCCTTGATATTATTGATAAATTAAACCCAGACATAACAAACTGTCGCATTAGCCATAAGACAATTAGGTAGAATCAATTTGTGTGCCTACTCTTTTCAAGTGGGGCAAAACAAGAATCAAATTTAACATGGGGCGAAAAAGGATTTTTTTGGAATGTGAGGCGAACGAGTGAGGCGAATGCGGAACAAATCGAAAATTTAAATAATATAAGACGTTATGCAAAAAAAATGAGGTTAAAATAGAGACCTTTTCCCGACCTAGGAAAAAAATAAAAAAAAGTGATAAATTAATAGCAGGCCGTTACTGCTGTAGATTAAATAAGCTCGTAATGATGACCGGCTTATTGCCGGTAACTTAAAGAAAATAGATTTTATAAATCTCTACGCGTAAATTATATTCTAAACTACACGTGTATACACACACATAAATGCATAAAACAAATTTTATTTTGTCCATCTTTCTTTCCGTAGCCGCGTGCCCATGACACTCTGTGTAGGGTATCAACAAAGTGTGAAATGGCTTGGAAATATCGTAACCTCTCCCAGCCAGACATTACGTTCCTTCTCGGTAGCCACGCTCATTATCTGCCATTCCTAATGTTTCTTTGTTGGTTTAAGTTGCTTTATTTACTCACCGTAAGTGAACCTACGAACATTGACCAATATAGCTTGATAACTTAGTTTTTTAAATAAATGATTATTTAGTATAGATAGAGCCTTGTATGCGGTTACGGTTCGGTTTGACGTTGGTAGAAGGAATCACAATTCACAATTTAGAACATCAGTGACCAACAAGCCCATGCAGCTGAAGGTAGCCTGTCTTATACAGTTACTATATTTTTGAACTACATAAAATAATTGATTATAATCTTGATAAATCGTGCATGCCAAGGGTCTCTACTAACTTTTCGGGCCATAACAACTCAATGTTTTTTCCAAACCAACCTTTTTGCCCACTTTACATAATAGCCAATAAATAACCCAAAATATATTAGCTTACTACTATTTACATAAACGCGTTATTTACCTAATCCCATAAAAATCCTACTGTATATATAATAAATGATTATTATTGCGTCACCATGCGGGTAGGTGCGTAGATAAAATTATAACTAAAATACGACATTAAGATTGTTAATCGTAAATTCATTATATTTATTGTATATGAATATTTTTAAACGTGGGTGTTTTATACATTTACATGAATCAGATTTGCCAATAAGATATATTGTTTGGTACAATGTTTACTGTGATGTAAAGAACATTAGTATGTCATCGAAAGTTGGGAATAAAATAAATAATATATGACACGTTCATAAATAATTCCGTACGTTTCCGACGGAACGGCCGTATCCGGTGGGGAGACACCCCACTCGGCCGCCATTTTACATTTCAAATGTCATTATTGTTATAGAAATATGATAAACAATGATCTGTAATGTCTCTTTGAAGTATTGAAGCATTGATGTTTATCGTAACTATGAGTTACTTTATGTTATTGCTTAATAACTAGTTACTGTGTGAAACGAGTATTTGTTTGGATTCAAACTTGTTATACCGTAGAATTTCGACTTCTGTTTGTTAATTAATTGGATATGGTTATTGAATTACTTGTTGAAACTATATTTGATTATTTTTATGATCCATAATGATGGTTAAATATGAATAGATTAGCAGAAAATATAATATACATCCAAGTAGGTACATAGGTTGCGAAAAACAAACAAGTTTTGGAACCCAGTTTTATTTTCTACCGTAAATAGTTGTGAGATTCATGAAATACCAAGTCGGTTATCAATTCCTTTAGCTTTTAACTTAAATAGATAAAAGTAAATAATATTTAATTATTCGTAAACTAGAGTTAAATGAATAGTTCGGATCCTATAAATTGTTTTATAAAAAGCGCCTGCAACTTACATCCTTTTTTAAGCCCTTATCCTAATGTAATTTAACTTTGAACGACTTGAACAAACGCGTGGGTAAGCTCCCACATAATTGAAATGATGGACATCCCACTGACCAACACAGTTTGGACTACCGCACCCCTTATGCAGTACACTTTTTAAATATCAAAGGGGTAGAAGTACTGCAAGTCAGGGGTCTTGTTAAACTGGTTGTGTAATTCATAAATGAGTAACAGTGTTGATTGAATTAAACAGTAGGATTTATGTGGTGACCAATTTAGCAATGATATGAAACATGTATAGGGGCCCCTTAAGTGGATATGTAAGTGTTAATGGCGTGTTTCTATGTAATTATTTTCTAGGGGATGTGCTTTTTTAATTAGATTTGTTATAAATATTAATTTTGTTAAAATGTTCGTGGGACTAATGCTGATTAGTTAATAGTGCGACGCTCATATTTTTTAAAGCTGATTACTGAAAGTTATATGATATGTTTATGTAGAGTCAACACATAGTATATCTAGCTATATTGACAAAAATATACTTCAATACAAAAACCTACAACTACATTCCTAGATTGATTGTATTTTAATTCAGAATCAAGTACCAAAAACAAAAGCTCTACTTAAACAAACAACATTTTTCAACACATATTAAGCTGGATATTCCTCTAAAACGATGCAGTTCACTATCACACGTATTCACGCCCTAAAATCTACGCTAAAACATTTAAAACGACATAAAAGTGATTACATAACAATAAAGTTAATTTTACGATGCTCGTAGCGCATCACACTGGTGGTGCCATCTAGTTGCGTTTATACAAACTACGTGCGGACGAAGGCTTCTACGCTATCAAAGTGATTGGAAAAGAGAACCTTTGGGACAGTGGCGCTGAAAAAAATTAACATCGTATATTGCATTTTTCAATAGGTACAAAATTAAATTGATTTTGATATCTTGGGTTCATATTCTCTTATTTAATAGTATTTACTATTGATTCCTTCATTTGGTATTAGTATTAATTGTTTTCAGTGACATATTAGTCATAGTTGAAGGTAAATGAGGCCATAGGGAATAATTACTACTAAATAATGGTGAAATTTCGTCACGCTAGCGCTAAATTAAAGTTTTGACAGCTCTACCGTACTTTATTTTGAGAAACATAATATTGAGCCAGTTCTTTTGCTAGATATTAATTAAGTTAAAGAAAATATGTAATTTAGAGTTTTATATGCAATACTACATTGGTTCTTATTCAGAGAAGTTATAGGCTAGGTGAATGTGTTAAGGCAGGTGGCGATCAGTCATTAAAAGAACATGATATTTTCTATATTCAGTAAAAAAATCCTAAAATAGAAGCTAAGTGAAGAAAAGTAGCTACAAAAAGGCTTGTAACTTCAACAGTAACACACGATATCTACAATTGCGTAAAACTCAACCAGGTCGCATACAAGTCAATGTTTTATTAAAATCGTTTCTGAATCTAATACGTTTGCTTCTCGAAATACGGTCGGACGGTTCCCCATAACGAATGGGAATGACCCCATTAAGGGCACCTTTTAACGTATTAAATCGAAACTTATCGGGAGACCTGTCCTCGGACTAACCCAAGGGTGAGTCTTATCGAACATACCACTCACTTAGACCGAGGGATAGTGGATGCGCAATATATGATTCTCATTTGCGGTTTATTTCGGAGACATCTCTATAAGTTAAACCCGGCTTAGGTCTATGTTTATGCATCGCTGAAGTAATGAATACACATTGATATGTTAAGGCGTTCCCTTTCTGCTATAGATTTAATTTATTCATATTATGTGGGTTACGGAAGTTTGCAAGGTCGATTGTCGTCTAAATTATTATGCTATAAGCCCACGAATTGTAGTTTAAAATAGTTTCAATCATTGGGCAAGATTTGGAAACGGATAAATAAACTGTTGACGAAATATTTTTGTTTAGTTGCTTGTTTGAAGGTGGGATCACATTGTTACCTTATAATATATGTGATAAAGGACAGGTGACCTTCTAATGCGTATATCTAAGCAATATATTACAGATTTACATAATAAAACAGTCTGCCTACTAATACTAAATTCCTACCAATACACCGATATCGCTTTATTTAAAGGTTTTTGTGAATTCATTATAGATTAAACAAACACGGCCCAAGAGGTAGATAGAAAACGAATAAATTACTATAAATAAAACTTAAAGTGTTGCGTAAAAATATTATGGCCTCAAATATTTATACCTTTAGAGAGTTACTTCATCCAAACAACCGGCAATGCGAAGTAAAATTTACCATAATATTTGTATTTTTTTTTAAATCAGCAGTTAATAGCAGCATACAAAAGAAACAGTTCTGCGTCATACTGTGTAGGTATTTAGTAAATCCTTTAGTTATAAACATGAAAAAATAGCGATATTTCAAGTAATCAATTAGGTAATCAAACTCAGTTACCAAATAATATACGGTCTGGAACATGCAATCCATATCTAAAGCAATCGCAAACATGGTTTCGCTGACATTGCGCTACGGCAAAAAGTAAAAAATATACGTTCTACTCACTAAATTATAATACATTGTATTTACTTTGCAAACGCACTTTAAAGAATACATTAAAAACAATTATTTATTGTTTGAAATACACTATCTTGTTGTCATCACGAGACGAAGAACATAAATTTCTTTTCTATGCACATATTTTTTTTCCACAATCGACTTTTAATCGCACAGCATACAATGTTGGATATTTATAGTGTTTATAAGTTCAGATGCGTTTATAGGTTCATAGCTTAATAAAACAGTTATGACTAAAGATTACGCGTTTAATAAAAAATAAAATGTCATACTTAATAGTTTATTGGATGCTCTCCTCCCGTAATAAGGGAAGAGTTTGGCCAACTGCGGGTTGGGGACATTGCATACCTTCAAAAACTGTTCGCATGCGGCGCTGCATCACGATGATACGAATCCTCGTCCACTTAAATAAGAGGCACATGCTTGTACTTGGCTAACACTGCTCTTTTTATAATATAAATAAAAATAAGTAATAAATAAAATAGAAAAATAAGAGTAAATATAATAAACGAACAATTAAATCACACAAGATGTGACGTTAATGTGTGTTTGTATGAACTTAAAAGACCTTTAGAATTTATTGTGATCTTCGCTTATTCACCTACTTGTATTTTTAATAACTTTATTTTAGATGTTTATTAGGGAGCTAAAGCTGCAATTTTATTACGATTTTAATAGTAGGGTATTACGAATTAAGATTAAAATGAGTTACGGGTGGTTTTATAATCTGCATAAGTCAGTTTCACTGTACAATTTTGGTGAAAGCGATGACTGTGATACAGGTTCCAATTTAGGAACAGATGAAACTTACGTTTAAAACACTAATATTTCTTCACATAATAATATCTGATTGATTGTTCTGTACTTGTGAACCCAGATCCCCGTGACACGAAAATATTTTTTAGTGCGCGGGGATCTATAAATAAATGTTATTTTACATTTTCTTGCAGTTGTCAATTCAATAGCTTGATGAAATTCTACACCTGTATTCAGAATTCATACATTAACATTTTCTTTTAATCCAAAATTAAAATTTTTCATGCTCCGGGAAACTTGAAAGGTTGAAGAATATGTTATTCTTCGTTTTGAAATCTCATTTACAGTTAAACAAATACTAAAGTCTTCTTAGACAATTAACTCCACAAAATGTGTCTTTCAACTTTGCCGATTTTAACAAAAATATTTAAATAAATAAATGTTTTTTTTTTCAGTTTAATTATGTCGCTTCCGAAAAAAGGAACAATGTGTGTTTTTTGCTACCGTAGTCAACTAGGCATAAAAAATAAATAGGTTTTGTTAGAAATAAAATTATATAATTAACATATAATTGTACAAGTATTATGCGAATATAACGGGCTCGTTAAACTCATAATAACTTAATTATTTTTTAAGTATGCCGCTTGAGAATCTACATCTTAATTCAAATGGCGCTAATGTTATCACGTAGGCATATTTTTAATTAGGCACGTCATTGAATTTAGTCTAAAAATAGAAAAAAATATTTAAGTTTCTTTCTCATTATAATATTTATTCATTAGACAGGTATTCACATTTTTGTCTCCCAGTATAATTATAATTTACATTTTAACCTTGAAATACTATGCGTAAAACATACAATGCCTATTCAACATTCCTAATGCCATCTAGTTACAGCATTTGACAATATTTAATTAAATATGTATAGGAGTGCTAAATTTATTATATCGTGAGTGAATAGTCAGTTTTATATGCATTTATTCTTACCAGCATTAAAGTATTTGAACTCAAAATTATTTTAAAATATAAGGGGAAATGACCGTTTTACTATAACACAATTTACTACCTATAAACGTTATTACAAAGAGTGTTAAAACTAGAATCAAGGGAAATTTTTATGGTATTTTTGAGTGTTTATTTGCTTTCTCCCCTACGTAGAACTCCCTAATAAAAATCAGGCGAGATTATTTCAATGAGAAGAAGTATCATTTGGTACATCAAAATGATTAATTTGTAAAGAAGATTGATAATAAACAAATATTAGGTATTGTATAATAAACCGGTTTGTTTTATGTAGATAACTTCATATTTTTTTAATGATATTACGTATGTAATTAACGTTATCGTAAAACTTCAGGGGATTTTTGTAATCTGTCAAAACAATTGCTTAAAGAAGACGTATATGTACATGACTTTAAATCTTAAGATAATATGAATTGAACATTTCCTTAGAAAGAGAAGTATGGTGAACTTCTTAATATTAAATATCTTTTCAATAATAAAGATTATTTACTACATTCAAAGCTGAATCTATCCTTTATATACAAATAGACAAAAAAAAGAAAAATTAATCTTAAAATATTACTTCATTCATAACATTTTGCTTTAATTTATCAATAGAATGTCGGAAGTTGGAAACACACATCTAACTAAAGCAACGAAGAAAAATAAACTAACAAGTTTAGGCGTTTCTTTTATTTCGACTTCAACAGGATATTTTAAAAACAGTTAAATAAGTGATTCCCTGCAACGTTCTACTAATCTCTACGAGCTGTGTTGTCAACGTTACAGCCAAACGGTGGTTTAATGGCATATAAACCGACGGACAACGCCTCCTCTACCTGTTAACGTTTTTAAAATGGCCACTAAACGACTTGTGTGACTTTCATTGTTATTATGTTCCGTGTAGAAATATATACTAGAGAAGGTTGGCATGGTTTTTTCTAAATGTTACAGTACAGACCTAGTAGATAGTATTGGAATACACGATTTATCTAGATAAAAAAATAAGAATATTATGTATTACATAGCGGGTAGCCGTATGAGGCAGGCCGCCGTCAGTTGCATAGGCCTGCGGCTCACCGATGTTCTAAATTTTGAATATTGTAGGTATACCTATGAAAGCCACGAACGTGGAACACAAGGCTTTCTACTATTTTCATGGGCTATAAAAAGAATTATTTGAAAATTTTAAAAGCTTTCAAAATGCAATCAAAGTTTTGATCAAAGATTTGAATATATAAAAGAAATATGTTTCCAAATTACCGTTAGAAAGTTGAAGAAAAGTTATGATTTTTATTTGATGTCTTTTAAAGTGTTTATCAAAGTGAATTGATGAAAATAAGTTGGTTACTGCAGATAATTTATGGTGAAATGTACTTAAGATTGGAATTCGGTTCTTCATAAGTACATATTATTTTATATGATCAATTAAGAACGTGTGATCTGTTTTCCGAAAAGACATTTACGAAAAATATGACAGTTAAATGGAACTTAAATCAGATAAAAGTATTCTTATTTTCTGATATAGAATGCAATGTTGCCAATGTTTTTACGAATTAGACAGACCTTTATTATACTCACCCGTAGCCTAAGATATAAGTTGCATATTCCAGAATTTATTCAATTAGTTGAAAAATGAAATGAAAAAAAAAAAAACTGTAACAGTATGCACCAGTTACCCTACAACGCAAGTACATAAAAATAATTATAATAAAGCACAAAATAATTTGGATAGGTACGTGTAAAGCGACCGCCCTCACCGTTTACATTCGCGACAGCGTATTTTAATTAGCTATACATGAAAATGCTTTGAAACTGAGAAGCCCGTGTGCGGGCGCGCATTTACCAAAATTATAATAGCAATATCACACTCCTGCGTTCGCCGTGTTAGTTTACACACAATGTTTGCTTTGATAATAATGCCTCGCTCTAATTAGAAATTAAAAGTTAAAAAGCTTGTTCGTGTATTGTCTGAACTTTCTGCACGAAGTTCCCGCTTTATATTCTGGTTAAATTCCTACAAAATTGCTGCTACACTTTCAAATGTGCAAGTGCTTCTCAAAGAACCATTTTGGAGATTTGTGCCACAGAAAAAATGTTTCGCGACGGCTCAGTATAATAAGTGGTCATTAAAGATTTCATTCCAGAACACTTGACAACCCTAATTAGGAGAACTGAAATCTAATAAAAGATAACTCGAAAGTCATAGCGAAAGCCGCATTCATAAGGAAAACTTCGCCTATTAAAATTCCTCTAACGAGTGCGAACCATCCAGTTTAATAAATACAGGCCCCTTCTAATTTTCCTCGGAGAGATTTAAGCGGCATAAATTTTGCACACTGAAAAGAAACTCTGTAAAAGAAGAGCTTGTACATTTTTACGATGGCGAATCTCATTCGCCCCTCGAACGGCGAGTTGTCTCTCCTTTAAATTAAATTTTCACTCCTAATTTGAAAGTATAATGTCATTTCACTAGAATTCCGTTATTAAAACTTTTAAATCATTCGGAAGTTTCCTTTTGTGAGCGCCTGAGGGTGGGTACTCGTGATTTTTTAATCAAAATGGGATCATTTCTAGTGATTTTTTACGACTGCGCCATACCGTCGGCATCAAATTGTCATTAGCCACTTGCGTACCGATATTGCTTTTCTTTTAGAAGTGCTGAGATTTTATGGAATATTTAATTTTCGTCTCTTCGTCTTACTGCAACTTTTATTTTTCATACATGACTAAAATATGTTTCCCACCTGTGAAACATTAGGTAACTTCACAAAATTTTGTACACCCTCTTTTATAACGACTTTAGCATGCTCATGCTGTAGTACAAAAAATATTGTAAAAACTTCATTTTCTAAATACACTTTTTTAAAACCAGTCTTAGCAATATATCTGAGCTCACAATACCGCCTAGTAAAACATTTAAAAAACAATTTAATTGAAAAGTATGTCAGTGTTGTAAAATAGTTTTATCTCAACGGTCAGAAAAAAACACTAACCCAAACATCTGCAGATTTCTCTAAAAAAAAAACTGAAAATCGTCATTGGGATTGTCATCCTTATTCATTAGTGAATAGGCACTTCTAACCGGCAGTTTTAAAGAACATCTGTTTTTAAAAACAATAAAGGGTTGACGTTGACAGTAGGTTGTAAATTCTGTCTCGTCGAATCGTCAGAATGGTCAATAAAATTGTCTGGAGTCCTTGACATACAGACACAGTGCAGACGGAGGTTTTATAGTCCATAAACATTTTACTAGCACGACCTTGAGTAGGGTCTGCAATGAGGTCGTTGCACTCAGTTTTACCGCTATTTCGGAGTTCCCGGTTATGATTAGACGGGGACGGATTGTTTGCATTCGTCGCTACGTTCCCGTATCTATTAGTGTCGTGTGTGTATGGCGAACATGCTGTTACAGCACTCGAATAAATGTATTTTACGATAATGGTGTTTATGCAACTGTGTAAAGGAAGTTTGATGTAGAATATCATTATACTTTGGGTATAGAAATGCATACGTAGATACACAGTTGCACTTGAGCAGTGCGCAGAAAATACTTTGATCACGTAGCTCTAAGCAGGTGCAAAAAATAGAATCAATATGAAACCAATGTTGCGTTGCATGAGTAAATTCCTGATTTATCACATCGTTTGAGGCCCGCTATTTAAAACACTTATTTTTCAATGTAAGAAAGTAACAATTTTTTACCTTCTTTAATGGCAATCCGTTAACTTTTTTATATGAAAGAAACAATATTTTACCTGACCAATGTTTACAAAAAAACAGTAGATGCTTTGTTTACATTCTTAAACGAGTACTTTCCTAGAAATGTTAAAAGGTTTTGCGTCAATATAACGGGAGAACCGAAACAAAAGTCCTTTGTGATTTCAAAGGAAGGGTTGTTTTTCTTTCCAAAGCAATAAAAGGGTTTGAGGAGTGACTTTGTTACCCTTTCTTTGTTTATTGTTCTTTTATTGCGGAGTATTGCACAAAGTGCCGTTTTGTGCAATATTCTTTGAATTTCCTGGCTTACATTGTCCGGCGCTGACCACGACCTCGGCGACGTTTAAAAAAGTAGCTTTTAAAAACATACTTTTGTTGTTCAAAGAGAACCCCTTTCAGCGAGTTTGGAGACAGTTAATAGTGTAATATTGAACGCTATTTAAGTCTGACGTGTCTGTGTATTTTTAAAATATATTTTAATTTTTCTCGGTTTCTCGTAACGGTGGCAAAGTAAACCGTTACTCCAAGAAGACTAATCGATATTGTCAGTTGAGGCAAGTACTCGTTTATAATTGATTACTTTTTCGTTCTTGTGTACACATATTAATAAGTCCGCGAACGTATGTAATACAGCCAAACGTCTAGGCAACATTTTCCTCCTTAACGTTTTCAAACAAAAACACACATAAACATAAAGCAAATGGAACAATATCATCACATCTAAATTTAAAAATCCAATCTCCGCGTGGAATCAGAGCCGAGTCCCGACATTCCTCCTTTTTATCCTCCGGAGTTTCTTATCCTACACGACATAAATCGCATCGACCCGTATAACTTCTCCGCGACCATTAAAAAGATAAACAACTTAATATAGGTATAATAATAAACAAGACGGAGCCACGGAGCCGCTCAGCCGACTTAGTTAGATCCCCGTACACACCGTTCATAATTTTATTTATTCACGAAACCGTAAATATCTGTAGGAATAATTCCGAAGGCTCTTTGCGGGGATTAAGGGGGCGATGCGGCCCTGAGAAAATTATATTCGGCTATAACAGTTATCATGCATCACCTGAAGGAAGCTTAATGTGCCTTTTCGCAATCTCGAGGGCGGCGCGAGCGACGCCGCGCGCAAATTACTTTTTCAAAGTATTTACATGTAAATAGAGTTGGCGTGTTTCGAACTTTGCGGTGGTGTATGCTTCCGGATATCTGCGTGTTGTATGCGCGCTTAAGTATTAAGTATCTCCAGTGCCTATTATCAACACGGGGGGTACGCGTTCATTTGTTTTTACACACATTTATTACTTTTCGTGGATGTACAGCAATGTTGACCTACTTTACTATTAAATAAGTAAGTTGCTTTCTTGTGTGATTGAGTATATTTATATACCCATTATATTCTGCACGAGCAAGGTATTAATAAGCGTAGCTCCTGAGCACGTATTCCATTAAAGTCATAGTGACAATGTAGAGCAAGTTCCACATCCTGTCGTCGGCGCTCATTCCGCTGAAATCACAAATTTATTCATACATTCATAGTGGAATAAATCAGACCGTTCCTCTCCTCCATACAGGATAATCCAAATTTGCAATTCACCGAAAACTCTTTGAGGTGATATCGTTTAAAAAGCACGCCCTATACATAAAGCCTGTATAATTATCATCCATTCTACTTATAAACTTTCATAACGGCCTATACGTCGACTTAACCTCTACTTTCGGGGTTCGCCGGGTGCCGTATACCCCACCCCGGGGTAAAACCCACCCCTCGCCTTATAATGGGCGTCTAAGAAAAACGGGTGCACGGTTCAGAATAGAAAATGCTCGTTTGGAAATAGCTTCGGTGGAAAGCTAGCGATTTATTCGTGCTACGGGATACGCTCAGAAAATATCCAAGAGCGGATTTTTAATGGCCCCATTGTTTCTATTTTAAACGCGGCGTGCGAATGGAATACTTAAGTTTGAGTTCTGTTACGTTTTGTGTACCTAAAACCTGCAGCTTTTTGAATTATTCAGAAATGTGTACCGAGTTTGGGTTAGTTTGAATAATTTTATTTAACGACTTATTCTTATTCTCGGAGTAATATAAACATAATGAAAATTACAAGATCAGTCTATCTTCTAAAACTAATTTAGCAAAATCCAATTTACAAACTGCTTGAAAGTAAATATTTGCGCAAAAATTCACACAATACAGAACGTAAAACTGGGTCCTAACGCTCATAAAAGTTGTCATTAATATGAAAGCTAAGCTCGGGACGCAATGGCTGCCTATCTCGCGACTCCACGCGCGCTGCCTTTTTACACCACATTATAAGCTCCGATATTAGCTCCGTATTTCACTTATAATTCGCTTTGTGACGAAGAGGGCGCGCGTGTTTGACGCAGGTGTGCTACAAATGTGACTGTGTGCACTAAGCTTTACTTTCGCTGATTCACATGTCGTTGTGTACAAAGAAATATTCATCCAATTAAGCGAATGAACGTGTCCGTCCATACCTAATCAAACTATTGTTACCGGCGGCCATTACTCACTGTTATATCTATATAAATTGAGCCATTAATAATTTTTAATTATCTACTTTAAATACAACACGCCGCCGACTTAAAATTATTGTTTTGAAAACAACAAAAAATAATCTATTTTGGAAAGATATGTAATCAGTGAGACGTCATTTTTTATCTCCGGAAGAGATAAAAATGCCTAAAAATAATGAACTAATAGGGTAAGTTCGCCCTATCGCGTCCATCACCCAAATCGCGTCCATTTTTCGAACCTGCCTATAAAAATACTTGCAAATAAATGTAATATCACACTGAAGAACGTGAATGTTATAACTGTCAATAGCTCAATTTGTACGAAGCACGCACATATAGACAAAAGCTCCGAGTGCCTAATTAATCTCTGTAAAAAAAAAAGTTAATTTTGGTTGTTCAACAACGGAGTGCGGACGTGTGGGATTTTAGTAAAAAAAATAGTGTGCAACGGTGCGTTTGGCGGTAAGTCTCTTTATGTTTTATGTGAACTTGAGGACACATAGATGTTTCGAGACATAAATCATAACATAAACTAATTATATTAATTACTAATTTGCTTTTTTTTATCTATTAAATAGTTAAAACAGGGTGGACGCGAAGTGCTACACTGAATTTATTAAACTACCACTTTGCGTCCACGATGGACGCGAACTCATCCATTTACGTTTTAGTTAGTTGTTTATTTTTAAGTGATTAAAATATTAAAACAAATTGGGTTTTCGTTCATTTTGTCATTAAAGTTACACAATTGTAATACCCAATTTGCGTCCACATTATTACGATTGTAGAAAAAGTAACAATAGATCGAAACGTGGACGCACACTATTCCTATAGGCTATAATCTTGTAACAAATCGCGTCCGTCTTTATTAAATAATCGCTTTATTTTTTGTAAAATACTGATAATAGGATGAATATTAATATTTTATTTTATTCAGTATTTTAAATCTAGTAGGTCCATTAAATGTTTTCTATAATTCTTTTTTCTGTTTAAGATGAGTTCTTTAGAGTCAAACAAGAAGAAGGAAAAGGAAACTTATACAGAAGAAGATTTGAAGAAAGCTCTAAGCGACATTCGAGAGAAAAGGAAATCTGTAAGTCAAGTATGTAAAGATTATGGAATTCCCAAGACCACAATATTGGATAAAATCAGTGTGCGCTGACCAGATGGAGTAAAGAAACCGGGACCAGAACCAACGCTAAGTGTAGATGGTGAAAAAAAGGTAGTTGAATGGCTTCTCAACACATCCAAATGTGGATTCCCAGTGAAAAAACAGGAATTATTGGATACTGTTCAGAAAATCATTCGAGACGGGGAGATTAAAAATAAATTCAAAGATGACCGTCCAGGTCAAAGTGGATTGAATTTTTTTTGGCCAGAAATAAAGAATAATCGCTTAAGAATGCGGAGGGCATTAATAAAGCTAGAGCCCTAGTAACAGAAGAATCAATCAGATTGTGGTTTAGAGAACTTGAATAATATTTGGAAAGTATGAATCAGAAAGATATTTTAAGTGATCCAAAATGAATTTTCAATGGAGACGAAAGCGGTTTTGCTTTCTGTCCAAAAACAGGAAAAGTTTTAGGTCCAAGAGATTTTTTTAATAATTAGGTATATTCTTAAATAAATAAATTAATAAGATCTAGTGTTTCTTTACATTTCTTTAATAATATCACCCCCTCATACCTTTTCTAAGCTGGTGGACGCGAAATAGTCCCAGGGTGGACGCAATTTGGATTTTGTGGACGCAAAGTAGGTGAAAAGCCTAATTCTGTGGTTTGCCTTTTCTTAAAAAAAACTCATGATGTTACAAACGAAATTGAAAGTTAATATTAAACTAGACTATATAGTCACCACATTACATAATTTTTTTAATTGAAACTAGTGCTGCAACATTTTTGTTTTCTCCCTCAAACTTGCTAACTGCACTAAATGGACGCGAACAGGCGAAATGACCCTAACATACCCAAAGCTTTCGGGCTAAAGCAAAATATATTAGTAGGCAAGTAACACATCGTTCCGGCGGTATAATGAACATGGCTCCCTCTAGCGCGGCCATTAATCAAGCCCCTTGCACCCGCACACCCCAAGCTCCTCCGAACTGAGATCCCCTCAAAAAAGCCCCCTCTCACCCCTCACCCCCTTAGAATGTTTCCAATTCATCACGAGACCCCGCCCTTGACAACTCTATATGAGAATGCCGCGGTCCAAAAGTCTCGGATCGCCGCCCCTTACAACGAACTGTGACGACTGATCAGAGACTTTTGGACCGCGCCGGTCCCAAACTCCCCGACCGCGAGTAGAAAGTATTGTTCGTAAAAGCGATCACGGACTTTTGGATAGTCGAGTGTATTTTCTTGTAATATCAACTCGGCAGGCTGTGTGGCGGCCATTACAAATAAATTTTACCTTACCTTTATTTTTTAACGCAGATTCGATGTTATTTCGTCGCGTTTCCACTCCTTTTTATTGTTAGAAAATGTATAATGGGTATACTCGACGTGAATTTTAATTAACGAAGTTTGTAATAACGAGTTAGGTATATTTGTGTTGCTATTGAATTTCGATGTTCGTGACTAGTATTTTTCATATTAATATTGTCAAGGGAGGAATTTTCTACCAAGCGTTAAAAACCTTGGCCTAGATTATTATTTTATCCTATAGATATAATTTTACAAAGCCACGAGAAATAAGAAATCCTAGTACCTCAGTAGATAAATGTAGTAAACCAACTATACTTAAATAAAATGTATTGAATGTCACCATGAACTTAGTTCACACGCTCTTTCTAAATGGCAAAGTTGCTCTACATTACAATTCACTATATTCCAGTAGTATTCTACAAACAGCGTAAATACCCACATAACATTATAATAGGAGATACATCTAGCTAGTATGTACATCAGGCTTCGGTCGACAGAAGCTGTTTAATAGCTTGGCACATTAAACGCATATAAATTGTCGTTCATTGCGCCCATTGAGCTCATGCATTGCCTAATGTATACCTACTGATTGTACACGTGACAACGTTTAGGTAATAAACATAGATAGCCGTTATGATGTTTGGATGATACCTATTTCCTGTGGGAAGTTAAATGCTGCTGTTTTTGCAGCAAAAATATGAAATCAACTTGGTACCTACTTGAAAGAGAAAATGGTTCTGATAAATCAGATTTCTACGGTGTGGTCGATATATAGAAATGGTTTTGAGTCTGAAGAGTCACATTAATTACCTATATAGATAATTTCGTTAAAGTTATTTACGCATTGGTAAAAAAAAATATTCTAAACTTATCTAATTCCTATATTTGAAACATAGACTTATCAATGGCGTATTGATAAGTCTACTCTTGTAAAATCTCCAACTTATAACTTTTCTTCTTCACAATAGTTTTAGTCAACAAAATTATTCCAACATGTGTTATGAAATACGGAGCGAAATAAATAAATTTTCTTTCCCGTCGGCATAACGAAATGCAAGGGTGGAAAGCACAGAATAAAGTAAATCAACAGAAATAAGAGATGTGACACAATTACTTAGTAGAATGCCGACGGCAAATGATGAGGCGCCTTACAAAGTTTATCTTTGAACATATTTTAGTACTATATTTTGGTAATATGAATCTTTTTAGTATAAGTTTGTTCAATTCTGAAAGCCGTTTTGTTGTGTTATTTTAATTGTAAATCGAGTTTTAGAATACGTTTTAGAGCGAAATTAGGAACATAAATAGAGTTTTAAATTTGAATGTATTAACTATCAATAAACTATAATTTTTATTTATCTATTTGAACATAAATTAATTCTTCCATATTTACGAGACAGCTAAGATAAATAAATAACAATAGTCTTGCATATTAAAACTTCACAACTATCAAAAACAACATTAAAAAGTTGAATATTCTTATAAAATTAATAAAACATCATCTTTATAACCAACAGCGATCAATTAATGCACAAAGAATATAACTCGAACCAAACATTCTGACGATTCAAATGTCAAGGAAAGTAGCACTTAATTTTCAAAGCACCACTTTACTAAATAAAACGTGATCTTCACTACGAAACTCAAATTAAGAGGCGATAAACAAGTCATCAAATCAAACATCAAAATTCTATAAACGAATGAAATAGAGAATATTATAAATGTGGGTATTTACATAATAAAAAACGTTAAAGTGTAGGAGTAGAAGGCTTTATTGGTGTTGAAACAGGTTGGTGTGTACTACGCCTATAACGCTAGTTCGGAAATAAAGCGGCCATTACAAATCGTTTCCAAAACACTTTCAGTAATGAGTACGATCGTAAGTTCAACCAGTAAATTACGTGAATGCTATCTCCGATTGTTTGGTTTGAGGGAAAAGGTGTAGCGGTAGAATTAGCGGGTGAGAAGTCAAAACTCTTACAAAAAATTGCGGACACTTATTATGTGGTAGTTCGAAAATATTTACCACATACCTTTTTCTTCTAACAACGTTCTTGAGAAAATGTTGTTACTCCCTTTTTCGTCACATTGTGATTAAATGAGACCCCGGTTAATTTGTAAATTACAAAACTTTTCCAAATTTGTTAGTATTTGTTAACAATTGAACATGTAACATAAAAACTATCTGAAGAATTATCAAATCAATTTAATTATTGCATGAGAAAATTAAATTTCAAACATGAATCCTCAACTCTGCATTGTCTTCAAATAATATAATTTGGTAATTTGTGTTTTGTGTGTAACAAAAAATTCGCTTTTCTTTCAGAAATTGCGTCTCAATGCAAGAACAGCACCAGTGCGGGACTAGTTTATTCGCAATAAAGAAAGTGGAATCCCGGGTTGCTCTCCAATTACCGGGATATACGCGGCAATCCCGGTGACGTGTGGCCGAGTCCCGGGTACGGCCTAGCAATTATACATATTGCGAGAAAGCCGTTCCTATATATTGCAAACGTGGGAAGACTTGAAAAACTATGGATTCGTTTTTGTTTTACTCTATTTGAGGTACAAATAGAAAATAATTGGTATATAAAGTAAGTATTATTTTTAAATGTTAAGGTACATAACAAATTCAGTTGCATTGTCTGAGTGTAAACCTCAGTACTTAAACTGTCAAATAATCATTGAATGTCAAATAAAATCTGTCAAATGAATCTAGGCATTATAAGAACATAATTGGTATATAAAGAAGTATTTCTCTAAAGTTTAAGTGGTAAGATACTAAACAAATTCAATTGCGTTGTTTGAGTCTAAACCTAAGTACTTTAACTCTAAAATGAAGTAGCTAGTCTAGCATAATAAGGCAAGATAAAAATTTTCTTGACCAGTCATACAAATTATGTTATAAGCCTGCTATTTATATAATTTCAAATTCTTCTATTATTACTGTAACATACCATAGTTCATGTTGTAACATATTGTTCGGTTATTTATTTTAGGTGTCGATTTAATTTTATATAAACTTTGTAAATAAATCCTACAGAACCTATCAATCCATAGCAAAGATAATTCAGGTTGACCTTACACATACAATTTTGCGACCTTTGTCACTACAAGAAAATATACATTTTAGATTAAATACAGTATAATAATTCAAAGATATAAATCTAACAGATTATGTAAATAAATAAAGATACTTGTAAAGTCAATATAAACTTAAATTAAACTTAATATTCACATCACAATCTTAGTTTATTACTGATATAAATACATAAAGGTGACTAAGGTTTAATCTCTTCATAATTATATTTATTTACCATACGGTTACATGGCTTTATTATAATCCTTATTAACTATTTGTTTTTGCTATTTTGTATAGAATCTGTGAACAGAAAAACATTAAAAAGTATTCGAGTATTTATTTTTCCAAAGGCTGTATAATAAATGTTAATAATGTTGTACGTTTAAATCGACTAATGCCATCTGTCGGTTACAGCTTGAAACTTCAAGTCGCTTCTGTGTATAATTTTCTTTAAAAATCAATAGCTTAGATTGACTGTTTTATGTTATTACATCGACGGCATTTTAGTAATGTTTTATAGAAAAATAATATAACTAACAGATTAACCCAATTCCCACCAATCTATAGATACTTCCTTGATTGCAAGATTTACATATAAATAGAACAATCCAAGCTAATATTAGATATACGAAAGGCAAATGAAAATCAATCTTTTCTCGCCCACAAATGTCGTCAGGGCAATACCGATAGTCGTTTATTTTCCCCGATCGTCTTTCCGTACGCACGTCGTCTTAACCCCCCGACGGCGATGCGGAGCAGACAGGCCCCGGAGTGCGCCCACGGGACACATACACTAGTTTTTCCAAGCATATCTTATTGCTCTTTTGTTGATACCCGAGGCAGTTAGTTTCATCGCTCGGGGCTCACCATCGCTGGCTTTGTTGCAAGGGAATTTTGTTAGCTAGATTATGTAATTCGCGAAATTATGTCAAGATGTCCTTAAACATTTTAGAGAACTCAAGCAATACGAATTTCAATTTGTTTATAACCTAGTTTCTTTAAATTTCAATAGTCTTACAGTTCTCGTATGTCCACTAAAGCCATTTAAGAATATGTCTAATGTATGAGGACCACTCTAACTGGGATATTATTTAAAACAAATGTAAATGGACGAGTACAACCATGAATACAGAATAATTTCGCAATTATTTTAGTGCAACTCCGTATCTGCATAAAGCAGCTCTTTCTGAGAGTAAGATTTGGAAAGGATTAAAACATGCAAATCAAACAAGTACCTATTCTAACATTGGGGATGGCCCCTACGAACTGCGACCCTTCTCGTCTTATTTATTCATCCGAGTTGGAAAAAAAATGTTGTTTTGTTTACTCCCCATCCCTGTCGCGGGGGAGGTCAGAATACGCTCCAGAAGCAACTCTCCCGATTTATTATGTAACACGAGAAGATATTTTTGTTTGTTTTGTTACTATAAATCTAACTGCGAAATGTAATAGCACTGTTCGCGAAAGTTTTCACTTTGCATACAGTATTTCTTGGCTCAATATAGCGCCATATATGTAACAAATATAGTTTCCGCAACCGATTTTAAATATTCAAAAGTTATTGCTACGTTACGAGGTACCAATTGTATTAAAGTGCCAACGCGTACAGTTTTATCGAGAGCCATGATGAAATTAACTGCGGACTAATTACAGCCCTGCGTGTAACACGTACTACTGCTAATAAAACTATGAATAAAAATAAATATTAAAAAGTCGTGTACCTTTTTTCAACATAGACGTTTAATGGGTTAAGTCGCGCTGTGTAAACACGGATTTAACTCACGACGCTATCTCTCTACTTTTATACTAAGAATGTAAAGAAAGAAAATGCTGAAAGAATAATATTTTAGCTCGAACAGATATTTATCGAGTCTTGGTAGAACTATTTTAGTAGCCCAAAAGGAAAGCGAAAACCCGATTCATGTTTTAGTACCGCTATCATTTTAGTAAGTTATTGGGGGAAATTATTGATATGTGTTCCATTTTCTTCATACGTATAGATTCCAATATCGTATTCGACGTTTAGTAGTGGAAATGCACTGAACGACTCTAAGTTTTCGAAAGGATTTAGTTGGAAGTATTTAGCATGAGATGAGCTCCGTTGCAAGGCGGGCTCGAGGGTATAAAACGGCATCCTCAGCTTACCCAAACTTTGTCTCGACGTTCCTGTACTGATATCTTACCTGGCACCGTTTCCCAACATATTAACCATTAAACGGCTCAAGTTAGCTCAGATGCAGCTGTACAAACGTATAGAACGGAATCTATTGTTACTATTCTAATATAAAATTAAATTCCTCGCCGTTCATTCCTCGTTACAAACACTTCTTATTTAATTTTCTTTGAAAGAACATTTTTGAGCGCCGCTGGCTTCTTTTATTCCACCCCAACGCTACCCTTTTTAAGGGGATTTCTTTATGTTGTGAGAGCTCATTCATAGCGTCCATCAAGACGATTCCAAGCATCGTTACGGTCTCGGCAAATGTACCGAAATCATCGCTTCACTGCCGAGCGCCGGTCGGTGTGGCGTACGGACATATTGTACCTACCTAACCTAGTAGATATTGTAATAAGTAGATAGTGGGGTATTTGATTCAATTTGGAATTTCGGTTCCGGAATGAAATCACTGAGTAACTTGTACGGGATGTTTGTACGTTCTCAGTTGATTTTGTGCGAATTCTTTTTGTTAGTTCCCAGGAAATATGTTGAAGTTTTTGTTATATCTACGGGATTGCGGAACTTAGTTTTTGTTACTAATATAGTTGTGAAACTTTGACCAATTGTTACTTAATAAACTTTTACCAAATTGTTTTCGGAAACGATGTTAAGAAATGTAACACCTATTTTTAAACATCGACATTTAATTAGATATCTGAGTTTTGTAAACCTCAAGGCTTGTAATAAGAATATATAAGTTCCATCGATACAACGATTCCTCCACATTCTTGTATAATCACGATATGATTGAAAAAAGTTCAATGTCATTATTAAAATTTACACAAAGTTAACACAGAAACGCAACCAAAATTTATCAGGAAGCATTTTTAATAATTTAAATTCGTATCCGAGTGTACGTAGAAATGTTCCGACAAAGCTTGTGGACATTTTGCGGCGAGAAATTTTGTTTTAATAAAGGCCCTATTGCGACCACCGCAGCCGTCGCTTCGCTGATATTACAGACGAACACCCACTAATGCCCTCTTTTCATATTACGCTCAAGCATTATTATGTGCTTAGGGTTGACAATCTCTGGCTTATGCCGTGTCTGAGATCAAAGTAAGGAATTATGACTGAACATTCTACTGGTATTAACAACATTTTTAAATTTCGGTGTTGAATTTCCGTTCTAAAAAAATACAGTTATTTCAGAAAATCAGTGGTTATTTGTTTAAAATTAAGTCGTAACCTTTCAAATGGTAACAAAAGTAACTGCAACGTACACACGAAAACATTTAGTCAACCCTCGTAAATGAGGCGTACAAACAAAATAATATAGTGCAGGTCCGTAGGTCACAATGACCACCGCGTGTTGTGCCCGAGAATGTTGGCAATTAAGATTGGCGACTCCCTACGTAGTTAATCCGAAAATACGTGCGTTGGGTGTTTATTGACTGCCGTCGGCATTTACGGGCTGGTTTGTTTTCCGAAGAAAAATGGCTATTACGCTGTTTAGAGAATGAAAATGACTTGCTCAAGCACGCCCCTCTCCCTATACATACAAAATTAATGATATACAGTGACCTTATTTCATATTCATGTAAATTATCTGAATAAAATCTCTTTAACATAACGCAGTCCGTTCAAAAAATGTTTTCCTCACTTTCCGGTCTCTTTTTAAAGTTAATCGGTCCTTACAAATCGTAATTATCCTTAAAGATCCTAATGCTCCACTTGTTTAATCAACTTTGAATTGCTTAAGATTCTAAAAAACTTCAAGAAGTAATTACCTATTTAAAAGTTAACAAGTAGAACTCGGTGGAAATCGTGAGTACCTAATAAGGGGCATAGAGTGGAGGCTCCAGTCCGGCACGTCGGGTTTATGGACCGTTAGTGCTACTGAAATCAATAAAAGTACCGGAATGTACCGCACATGCGCAATCGAGACACCCACTGCTACTGACTCAGCTACATTCATTTTATAGCCACTTGTATTTGTGTCTATGGCCATTTTGTACTCTTTACTGTTGACGGAGTAAAAAAGTAGGGAGAAATTAATTGGCACGGGTCGTAAATACCGTCAGCGGTAATGCAGGGTTGACTTTTTGTACTGAAGTAATTGAATGTTTTAATAACTTTTATTGTTTTTATTTTTTGCGACTGTTGATTTAGTCGGTCGTTTTTGGTATATGTCGGTCGAAACACCTACAAGTGTAGAGTGCTGACGTCATTTATAATGGCATTGATGATAAAGCTACCATGAAAGGTTAATGGTGTAGTTAGTTTTAGGGATGACGTCACGGGACCATAGATTATCATAACCCTTACCGCGCTCTCAAATCTACACCTCGTTCCAAATTCGTCCCATGAATGGGGTAGCGAAGGGTTTGTAATGTAAAAAGAATGTCTGAATTATCAATAAATAAGAAAATCCCATCTCAGTGAATTTATTTTCCTAAAAAAACACGTATACGTACTGTGAGTGTCACTTCGTTATTATTAATAACTCTACGTAAGAGGCTGTGTGTGTACCTATAATGTATTCCTAATAAATTTAAAATGCTTTCTTACAAATCAAACGATTTTAGTTTTTATGACCTAGAATATAAGGTTTACACGAAAGTTAAATTATAAGATTGTTTGGGAAAATTATTTGGAGAATCTTTTTATTTATTGCACAGATAGAACGAGCGGTAAGCAAGAATAGATGAGGTTTCATGCTGTGACTAATGGAGGCTGCTTTCATACAATCTTGTATAAGTTAACATTAGTTTGAATTTATTGCACAATGAAGATATCTCAGCTCCGCCCACCGAAACCGATTAATTGGGTGTTTTATCTTATAAAAACTTCGGAATTTACTGATCAAGTAATTTATTATAATACATTTAAAGCATCGACGGCCTAAACATGTTAATCGGGTTTGTATTTTAGTCGTAATAATTATAAATTAGTCGAACGCTTTTAAAATCAAATTTAATAACAATCGACCAATTTGGCGTCATAAAATCCTTTCACTAACATGAGTTCACGTAACGAGAACTATAAATCACAGCTGTGGGAAAATTTACGAACTTAACGATTTACAACGAACATTTTACGAGACTTTTATGAACTGTCCGACCATCAAATACGTTTTATTATTAAATCACTATTCGTTTAACAATTTCCCGGCCATCAGCCATCAGCGACAAAGCTGATATGGCTTTTAACGGCACGACAATTAATTAAAAAGGCATAAACGCCACTTTTATACACGGAGAGCCTATAAAGACTAACTTTTATGCGTCGTAAACGCGATTGTCTGTGGACCCTGTCGACTTGGATGCCGCGGCTTTGTGGGGGCCGACAGCCGCCGTACTACTTCAAGGATCCCACTAATGACAACGACCGGAAATGTCGAGGGATTGATATTTCTCGTTTTTTTATTCCGACACGCATCAAATCAATTCGTCAGGTAGATAAAAATAGTAGTAACCGTGATTCGATCTATAAATAATCGCCATTATGTACACCTGATTCTTATTTAGTAACAACTCTAAACTCGTTCATAATGTAATATTCTCAGGTATGACAAAAACTACGCACGTGTATTTTTTATTCGGCCTCGTTTCGCAGCAGCGATTTCAGACTCCATTAATACGAGATATAAGTCGATAAAAAAAGGATTCCTTACGTATTCAATGGCGTCGTACGATGCCTCCTAGTTTCTAAGGCGAGTCGTATCTATGAAAGAAGGACACGTCGGCCAGACTATAACATTAAATCACGGAGATACTAAAGAAAGAGCACAAACATCACATAAAAGCAATCCCGATCAAAAGCTGAATGTCTCAGAAGGCGAATAAAAGAGATTTATCTGCCTCCCTCGAAGGAAACTTGGAATGAAAATTGTGAGATTTTTTAAATAAACCATTAGAGAAAAAGTTCCGGGCCATTTGAGGCGGTTTATTGTGGCACTATCGGGCGCCATTGTTGACTGCAACGTAGCTTTAAATACGCTGATGTAGATAGCATAGAAGTGACTTTTGACCGCATTATACAAATTAAACTTTTATTATGAGATTAAATTTTAACTGTTATTTATTTCAACTCATATTATATAAAAGAGAACTTAGCTCTAATATCCCTTATTAACATTGTATTTTTTTTATTCCAGGTTCTACCAGGGCCGTACAAAGATTTCCAAGAACTTCAACAGCCTAAATTCCTGAATATCGGTCAACTGAAATACTATTACGCGGTCCTAATGTCCATACATTCATTGCGTGACTGCTCATAACCAATAATCGTTAACGATCTGAGAATCCTTCTGTATGACCATCTACTATCTCGATTTCGGCTCAATCTACATATTTCTGATAGATGTTTGATAGATTGCTAACTTGGTGATTTGGTAACTAATTGACCTCATGCTCTACCGACATTCGTGGGCTTTAACCAAGTAGGTACCTACAAAATTAATGGGATAAGTTGATACATTTTTTTTATTGAAGCAGCGTAGTTTAAACTACGCGGCTACTCGTAGGTACCTAGTTCCTTTGCCAAATGAAGAAAACAAAGCAGAACTTCATACAATAACCCACATTTTGAAACCCGTTACATGGTGATGTAGTTGCATTTACTCTCGTTTAGATAACTAAGGCAATATTATTATAAAATAAATAAACAAAACAATATATTCTAACGTCAAAGACCAAATGTCATGCTTCACATAGATTTATGGACACGATCCCATGAGTTAGCACGAAAAGAGCAAATATATTACAAAATGTATCGAGTAGGTACCTACTGATTAACATAACAGCTTTACAATAAATATACCTTGACCTCGCTGTGAACTATTTATATCTACTATTATGGTGTTTTGTATATTGCTTATCATTTGTCACACAGCTTATCATTTGCTTTGATTGAAATAGTTAAGCTTTTGTCACTTAAAACCAGCTAAGACGTTAATAGTAAGTTTCTCATAGGTTTCATGGTCTCATAGGTTTGTAAATTATTATAAGCAAATCGAATTCAATTGTGTTTATGCCCCATTTCTAAATTTCGTGAACAATTGATTATACTCTAAAATGGCGTTGATGATACTCTAAAATGGCTCACTAGATTCTATAATGTTTAATATTATTTAATCTTTGTTTTATTCCATAGCTGATAACTGTGACAACCATACTTTATTTCTAAGTCTACAGTTATCTTGTAACCAGTTCAAGGACTAGAGAAATTATTACAGAGAAGAAAAAGATACACAATAAAATATTCTTGTTGCTAAACGATATTGTAATCGTATCCAGCATTTCTTAATCCCTCTACATCCGTGTGTTAGACTCTAGTCGAGATTTGCCTCCAAGTTATATCCCTGAAATGGAGTGTTTGTAACCATTAATTTTTATATCCAACCGCATCCTTTGATCTTGTTACACGATAACTAAATTACACCATAAGAGTATTATAAAACAGATAAAAATTGTAAGTTAAAAACTTCACACTTATAACGAGTGCACTTTATATGTTAATATGTTATTTTAAAGTTAAAGGGATGAACTATTTGATGGTACCCACTGATTATATTTAAATTTCATAGTTTTTTTAATTAAGTGATAAATATTAATATGGAGTTCACTGTTATATGGCGTTCTAAAGACTTGTTATTGTTGAAGTAACTGTTTATTTATTGTTGTTGTAATGAGCGGCGGAAGTTCGTTATCTTTGAAGTAATACCCGGAAAAGTAGAAATAATATTCATCACCGTTGTCGTAACGCTTATTAAGTAAGTACACCAGAAGTAATCAAAACTAGCGATGAACGAAAATAAAGTATACCTAAATACTACAGAACAAATATAAAACAACAAATATAATATATTTTTGAATGCCTGATTTTATTTTCTATGATTATTATGTACTTACCTACCTCGAAATGGTAAATTAGGCAGTAAAATTCTTTGTATAATTTTCACTACAATTGTTTTAAAAACTAAGTTTATTGTTCGCAAATAGTTGAAATTCGCAATACGAGTATATCTACATTAGTAAAGCAAAACAGATTAGCAGATTACTAATAGCATTTTTGTGGGCTCTACATTTCTTGAATAGTCGTGTAATGTGATTTCCAAATAACTACGCAATATTTCGACGAATAAAAGAGATTTGTCAAATTTATTGTTACACATGGCTCAAGAAAATAGGTTTAAAATCGTTGAATTAAAATCTAGATTTTGTTTATAAAATGTATATTGGGTTGGGCTTTTAAGACTTGCAAGTTATTTAGATATTGTTAGCTAGATTTTTTTTTATCATTTATTTTGTTAAGATTATGAGAGCACAGTAAGCCGAATCTTCCACCATTGACTTTTGACAACTGGCTAGTTATCGAGAACATTTACATGAAAACCTGATCAGCGCCTCTAGCGGGAGCCTTAGGAATCAATTGTTAATTACATTTAAATGTCAAACTCTTGATACGCGTCGACTAGTGAATCGCGCTACTCGATATTACTGTATTTTTTTTACCGAAATGTCAATAACGACGTGAAAACTCAAATATGTTTCTATGATTCACAAATCCCGAAACACATATAAATATTTATAAAAACGTTATTTTTCGTATCAACAGATTTATTCTCGGAGGGTAGTCGTATTTATTTGTGGAAGCAGTCAGTCAGGGGTCGGGGGTGGGGATGGCAAACACAGGAAACGGATCTGGCGAACTTTCCCGCGCAACCGGCAAAAGGGAGATCGGGTATCCTGTACCAGTGGGGTAACTGTAGCTTTTGGATAATCGTGGATTTAATTTTCTTTCTTTGTCTTTATCCTTTAGGTATGGGTACATAGAACAACACACTATGTGCTTTGTAATGTGTAGTATGTGTGATCTCTGTGTGGTAAAAGTCTGCTAACTCATGCTTACCATAGATTATGGTGAGTGAAAACTTCGGCTTAGTGAGGTTTTGAACCTGAAAGTTACATCCAGAATACAAACTTATAGGTCATCGAAACCACTAGAATAGCAGTGTTGCTGTATTTGTACATAAAAGGATTCTTGTATGAAGATATTTCCCAGAAATTTTGCAAAAATATTTATTGACTTCAAGTGAAGTGAAGAAGAAGCCTTAACTCACTTTTATGTTAAGAAAATCTAAAACCTCCAAACTTATACTTTAGATAATGAAGTCCAGTCCATTAAAAAGAGAAAGAGCCATAGAAAGTCCACCCCGTGACCTCAGAGAGCAGTGTCCACCCTATTCTGATATATTTATATACATTAATACCGTTTTATAGCCGTGAGATAAGCATAAATCTGGCGGTAGGCGGACCACGATGTATCTACATCCCACTTTATTGTTATACCGTACAATTTATTATGAATCTCCTCGAATTGCCTGTAAATGTAAAAAAGATAAACATTCGACTATTGTTCTATGGGATTTTTTATTTGTTGATGCTGTTCCGGTGAGATAGTGGTCGTTATTAATTGGTTTGTCGCTGTGAATGATTTCGATGTTGCCTGCTGAGTAAATAGTGGGAATATCGACCTCTGATAGCATGTGTACAATTGTACCTTTAGCTCGTTATGTCGTATTGTTTGTACGTATTCTTAACAGAAAATAATGACAATGTGCAGATGTGAGATGCAAATTCTCATTATTTTTTTACTTTCGGCACACAAGGAATGCACCTTTTAAACCCCGAATCAAATTATTGTTAGTTGCACCTGCAATTATACATTAAGTGACGACAGACGACAAGCAGTCGTTATAATATAATATTATGATTTAATAACTTTACACATATTATTATGTCTTCAAATTTATTATTCTACACATGAATTTCATAGCGTATGCATTCTTTTCATTCGTAATAAAAATTCTGAATATATTATGAAAATGCAATAGCGAGATGCCATCGTGACGCGTAATTTTTCAACCCTTTTCATATTAAAATTTTATTATCCTGTCTGTCTTGTAATCGCAGAAGAGAAGGACAATCGTGTAATTCCAGTATAAAAGTATTATACTTCATATTATTCAATAATAGGTATTATTCCTGAAACCAGCATGTGCTTTGTGTATCTCAGGTGGCAACTAGTGTTCGTCAATTTGACCACTATGCAGTACATTGCTGCTTTGACGTAATGTATTAGTCAAGATCATTTAAGAAACCAAGCAATGCACAGTATTTATTGTACATAACAAATAGCTCTCAACTAAAACACTCAAAAGAACTCAAGAATTTCTCCTTTCTGTTTTAAACTTACTTCAAAAGATACGTGCTTGAATGTTTCCACTCAAAAAAATCCAAATAAAATATTCCACGTTGAACATTTTTTAACCCTCCACGAAATATAAGTACAAGAAACCAGTGAAATTAATATAACAAGCCCTAAAACCTATAAAACACATGCTTGCCGGGATGTTTTAAACATTTATTGAAGATATAAGGAAAGCAATTTTGATGGTGAAATGGTACAACTGGAACGTTTTGGTACATTACTTTCGAGATTTGGAGGGTAAGGTACTCTGGTTGGGGATGATTTTTATTTATTTTGTCGTTTTGTAATTGCTAGTTTCTCTGCTGTCCAGCCTAGCTAGTAGCTTTCTGCCTTTTTTGCGAAGGCGGTAGGTGGTAATTAATGAGAAAATCGGCCATCTTAAAAAATAACTCAGTGTTACGACTATCTTATGAAATGATTTAGGCAATTTTGTATATTCTTGCATAGTTCGGCGTCCTAGCAACTTAAATATTGCCAAGAATGTGATCTTAACCACGTAGTCTACAACCCTTGCTACTCTTTTCAGTGAGATAGAAGAGTTCATGACGCAACGCTAAAAAGGTTCCTATACATCATGTTAGCTGTTACTTTTGTTTAATATTAAAAATCTCATATCATTATGTTCTCTGAGCTCAAAAAATATGAAACTAGAGCAACATCCCGTTCATATCTTCCATTCTCTAAGCAACGCTACACTAAGGGAGACGGGAGTAAAATATGAATTCAGCGCGTCTCGGCTGTTTCGCGCACACGCGACTTGTTTATCCTTTTAAGGGAGACTTCTCATTTCACACAACTGCTATGATTGCTATATAATCGCCAGATTACCTTGACCTGCCCCACTCCCCTCACCACCGCGGGATAAGACGAAAAAAGTATAATGTAAAAGAAAACGGGAGCTCAAATAAGATTGGTTGCAACGTTAGGCGTTTTCGTAATGGCGTCTCACGAATGAAAGCAGATTTTCGGCAACTGATTATGAGTCCTAATACGTTTCGTTATGTTAGTTTTGTTATGTTTACTAGTTTGTTTATAGCGTGTTTATGTTGTTCAGTTGTTTGATTGTAAGTAGGCCATGTAGACTTAGGAATGTCATGTTCTTGCTTTAATTAATTTGAGAGCGGTTGTATACATTAATAGGTATTATTATTAAAAAAACCATTATATCAGCCTTCAATATACGAATGATTATTTTAAAAACAAGTACCGATGTAATTTAAAGCAACTGCTCAAAATTATTTTGTCCTTTGTTCAGAAGAGTTAGCTTGTTCCTATACCTACAACAACGTACTACCTAAGAGTTATTGACTAAAATGAATTTTGGCATAATCGTGACATGAACAACGTCTAATGCTCCAACAAAATAGGGAAATAAATTAGACAACCCTACAAAAAACGCTAACTAGAATGACCATGATACAAACAACTTTGTTGCTTTTACAGTAGAATAGAATTGTTAAGGTTGACAGACTAGATTAAAAGTCATGTCATAACAAAAACACTGCGGTTCACATATTTTATGCGTATGTTTGCATGTTTTGGCATCGTATCAAAGTATTTTTGGCTCGCATAGCACTTCATGAATGCAGTTGGTATTGCCATCCGATATATATTACGATTATGAACTTATAGAATGTAGAACCTCATTTTGAGTACAATTAGACAAACTTACAAATAAATATTTTTTTTTTTTTTTTACCTAGGTACTTTTTTTCAGAAAGAATAATCTCTGATATTGTTAGAAAGATAACTTTAGCGTAAGCATGAATAATATTCAATTTTAATTTGTTCTAAATTATTCCGAATTCTACTCTCTAAAACTGAGTTGCTAATTTCAAGAGAAGATTCATTCTCTATAGTTGAACTTACTTTATAAGAAGAAGAAAAGTAAAATAAAGCGACCGAAAAATCGTCTGTTTTATCTACAATATCAAGTTGTAAAAGTCGAGGCAGAAGGGTCGCAGTTACACTTGTAGCGTCTTGTAGTATCTAGTCGTAGCGAGGTCGACTTATCGGCCGCTACGAACTACACGGCTTGTCAATGATATTGCGGGTAATGTAGTAGGAAAATATTGAGGATCGTAGAAGTTTCTTGAAATGTGTTTTGTTCTTTTAAGTGACTAATGTCGGACTTGTTTTTTTTATAGACGTATATAGGAAAGAAGAAATATGTACGGAATGAACTAATTAAAGATACTAAAAGAGTATCATTATCATGTTTGTTTAAGGTAATATAGTGTTTTTTTTTTGTTTACAGAATTTCCAGTGCTAAAAGGAAGGGTTGCGGTTATTATACTCAAGAAAATGTCATCCAAAAAACTTCGTTATGTAATTTTAAACTTTAGACGACATCAGAATCTCAATACGATAAACAAAAAGAAAGGAATAACACCAACAAAATTGAAAACAAGCCATTGTTATGTTATACGAAGGTTCTACCAGAAAAAGGCAATCTACATGGAGGGTTCGCGCCGGACGCCTCGAGATGAGGAAATAAGAATTCATCCTTTCTCGCCCGGGGAGATGGGGTGCGGGTTGCGCGGGGTGGAGGGGGGGCAAGACGGACGACGCCATTCCAAAAACCCATTATACGAGCTCTGGAGCTGTTTTCTATCTCAGAAAGGAACCCGCGCCAACCCGTCCCGCGCCCTCCCTTCCCCCCCTCTCGCCCCATCTTCGGGGATTCTCAACTTTGTTTATGAAAATTACCCATTAAAGTGGCTATGAAAGTAACGCTTTTGCCACTCCCGAAATTAATAAGGAAATTGATATAGATTATTTTTAGGTCGCATTTGGTGCTCGTATTCGAGAGATCGATATCGTTATTGTACTTCGCGTGGAAATATTTTACATTAAAATTGCCTCTTCTATAACATTTTTTTGGACAGAATTATGAATATTAAAACGGTTTACGTATTCATAATGAAAGTTGTTATTATTTGCGCCTGCATGTAATGAAAATGAGTTTGTTCGTATCTCCAAAATAACTGTAATTACTCCTTGCCACAGTTGCTTGCTAAGTTTAAGCAAAACTTTTTGTATGTGAATAATGTTTATATTCTTGTAATGATTCGCGGCGCTAAATAATAAAATCTGAATCTAAAATCATGCTTATTTAACTTCATATGAATTCAACTATTTCTGTAGCATTGTACCTAAACAGACTTTAAATGAACACAAACCCTAAATTGAGTTGTAGGATTTATTATGAGTCGAAAATAAAAGTTAAGTAAAGTTCCCTCTTCAAGAAAAGAAAATGAGATCACAGAAGATTTATGCCCCTCACTCTCACCCTACACAGATTTATAACGCCATTAGAAATTAAATTAAAAAACAAAATTATTACACTTGAACCAAAATTTAAATACACATTACTGTTCTCCCCTCTTTATTGAGAAGTCTACCGCTTTCTTCAGTCTTCAATATGCGCTGTCCTTATCTCGCGTATGAAAAAATGTAACGTTAAAAAGGGATGGGAGTCGGATCCAGTTGCGACTCGTAGCTCGATATAAAGAAAGATTATCCGAAGCCCCTAAGGAAGTTTGAAATTGCTATTGTAGCGAAAAGGATTATATGTTAGTGCTACGTAACGCTGTAGCGGGTCTACGGCGCGAGGGCCGGATTCAGAAGATTGTACGACGAAGTTTTATGTATATTATGTATTGGTTTCAATTATATTACGATACGCTATGCACTTTATGTAAGCATCACATATTTTTACAAGGTCGCATTGAGATAGCGTAACTATTTGCTGTCACAATAAGTATACTAAACAAGTTAGCAATAAGTTTTGTTTTACATTTTTAGTTCGAGTGCAAATAGGTTATGTACAACGTAGGAAAAAAGTTTAACACTGTTCAACAACGATATTGTAAAACCAATTTACATAATACGCATTAAACAACATTTACATTTAAACTGTGTGTAAGCTTTCGAAGTCGAATAAAATAATTTAACCATACACAACATCGCACACCAAAATAATTAAAATAATCCATTTGCAATTTTAACTGTGGAATAAACAATGTGATATCTACACAAAGCACTGGCACAGCTCCGAACGGGATTAATCCGTTAAATCCGGTAAATACGCCGGATCCGGGTGGGATCCGGGCGGCGGCAGGCGTGGCGCGCGCGATACGGCCCGGCCTAGCCGTACGGTGTTAATCCCTATTTTAAATTCTGATAAAAGCTTCACCTGTTATTCGTAGGTACCCTTAATGTGCAGCGGATTTGGTACGATGAATTTGTGTGTTTAGAATTAAGGCGCTTTAATTTGGAAAATGAAGCACGGTCTGCATAAGCCAAAACCTTGGAATATTGGGTAAATTCAAAAGCATCAGTAGTTTTTCGCACTTAGAATACTTTTGATTGCCGCTTTTCCTGTTATCTTTTAAAAAGAAACGTTTATTTTTTGTAGATAATCTTAAGTGTTCCGTAGAGCACGTAAACGACATTAAGAAATTCCTCCACATTGCGAAACGAAAAAAGCTGAAGGCAACATTGCCTCTGAATTATTCTAATACAGAGCTTCGCTCAGCCCAAATAGTTTCACCTACGCCAGCCGATACATAAGTTATTAAGGCCGCTAAACAAACCCGAACCCGAGTAAATTATCAGCTATGTTGATATAACATTATAAATTCAGATATCTCGGGCCATCACCATTACGAATTTGAAACGAGAGGGTCGCACGTACGCATAATCCGGCGTGCATAACGGGATCGAAAATGATACATAAATTGTTGAGACGGACTATACGGACGATTAAACCCATTAACATGGTGCACGGGTCATGGGGACCCGAGCCCCGTCCAATCAACAAACCCTTCCACGCTACCGCCAATGTAGCTTGCCATGTTTGTTTTTCCGTGCTACTGAAAAGTTGAGTGCGGTACTTGCCACTGGGAATCATTTGAGTGTTGACTTCCGAAATTTAGCTCGTAAAAACTATTTAAATTATCTGTGTAAATGTTATGAGTTTATGTTATGTAATAGCTAATTTGATTTTGAAATAATCGCTTTATACATCGGACGGTTTTATGAGTCTCAATACTTTGTATGGGTGTTCGACTTACACTTTCATTTATTATAAAGTTTCCTGTAAAATAATTTCTTAAAATTTTGTCACATCAGAATTGTGTCTCGTGTTAAACGTTATAGTCGGCTTGAGTGTACATTGAATCCACAGTTCTAATGCGTAGGCCCATTATACTTACAAACAAACCATTAAAAACACAAAAAAGTCTCCAATTTTTTTCAATACACAGAATAGAAAGTCCATCCTCGTAGTGGCGATCGTTAAAAAGCTCGCGGCTCCCAATAAAGCGGTCGTCGTGTATCAGGATTCATGATAGGGCGCTCCCATACGCCCCCTCAACAGATATACGGTAACGATCGCACCACAATACCATACGCAATAAATACGTACACTACGTACGAGTATGATGCCGGCCGAGCGCGTACGACTCCCGGCATTTCTATTGTTTATGCTGTATTAAATTGTTTCAATGTTGCCCAGTTATTGCCGAAAACGTATTTCGGTACGTATTGTTGCAAGTTGTGGGCTTGAGTTGTGGCGGTTACGACTTCGTATCGCTGTTAGTTCGTTGTTATGATTTGATGAAAATTGCCGCGTATTGCCTATTGAGTTCGGTCTCAAAAAATTGTGACTTATATTTTGGTGCATAACGCTTTGACTGTTTTCAGTTTATGGAGTTGTAGGAATATGAAAAAAAAATGTATTGAAACAATTCTTTTATTTTTTATCTACTCCTTTCCTATTTCCCGATAACCAGAAACAGCAATAGTACTATCAAAAGCCTACCTCGAACTAAATGATACATCTATCAAACTGAACTGAATAAATATATTTAGTTACATTAAAAGATCTTTTATTTATAAGTCTAAAACGCTGTCTAACAATTACTTAAGACAGGTTAATCTTAAGTAATATCAAAATAACTAACACCTAAACCTTCATTATTTCATCATAAAATAACACAACAAGGTCACAAACGAACTCACACAGTCCCTTACTCCCTTGCCAACAAGGCAGATGTTCACAACTTTCCAAATTAAATACAAAAATAATAATAAAACAATGTAAAAGCTACACTTCATTAGCAGATTATTTCATATCGCGTGACAAAACGACGTAACTCATCCGTGCGTGCTACAGTTTTTGAAATTATGTTCATTAAAATACCTCTAAGATAATTTATGGCTTTATTTATTTTGTCGTATGTAAGGCTTTATGTTTTCCCTTTATGTGTGCTTTAGTGTAGTAAAAATCGATTGTAGAGAACGAAAATTATTTCGTCAAGATATGTTAGGCTCCTTTTAAACTGGTACCGGTCTACGGGTATGTACACTAACGTATGTTAAGTCCACTTAAATGTATGAAAAACGCTGTAAAATTCTCCAAGGTAAGCAAATTAAAAGTGCGAAAATATTTAATTTCAATTAAAAGTCAGACTAATTCTAGTGTATTTAAACTATATATTTGATATAGGTACTGTTTACATACGATTTTTAGCCAAAGATACTTTTTTTACATAAAAATAGTCGTAACATCAGCTACACTTTCTACGCGTATAAAGGGCAGCGAACTAGTGAGTTACATATAAGATAAGTTGTAGCCGCAGTATCTTAATTAAAAGGCAGTGACCTGTAATAACATCGGATAGAATTGGTCCAAAGTCGGTCAGTGTTTGTTTCGTGTGTTTAAGAGACTCATCGTTGTATACTTAGAGGGTAATTTAGAGTTCCAGTTAATATCTTCATAGTATTTTATTCTCTTGAAATTTAGACATGAAAGTGAGTAGAAGTAGAGTGATTATTTTAAGAGTAGGTATTATATACGCTAGAAAAAATAACTGCTAATGCGCAAGAGCATGACAAAATTCTAGCAATTTCTAATAAAATGCACTGATAAGATTTTTCAGCTTTTCTTCTTTTAATTGTCAGTATCATGTCAGAAGCGTTAGCTTAACACGAATTGCATTTCCTAAAACGATTTCATCACAAAATCACAATATCACAAATTTACCCTCAAAATAAGCCCTTCCAAAACAAACAGCAAAGTTTTACAACGCGATATCTTAAAGGAAGTAAACAAGACGGGAAGGCTCGGGATTATGTATAAAGCTATATCGATAACCGCGATCGGATAGCTCTCAGAGACACCTTATTTCAATAACAACGACTCCTCACAAAGGGATCTTATGCATATATTTATTTTAGCACACGCCTTCGACACGGATGCGAGGAGACGGTACTACGGTGAAGGCTTAATATACTGGATAGAGTAGTTTTAGAAAAGGGTTTTTGTTTTAGATATTGAGTGAGACAATTTTAATGTGACAAAATTATATTCGGCTATTTTAAAACTAGCGTAATCTTTTTACTGAACTTTTGTTTAGATACTATAATATTTATATTAAGGTTATTATGAACAATTATTGTTGGGATTACTCAATGTCACTGAAGATTATAATAAAGTTACCTACTGATTTGAAAAACTATGAAACAAAAAATTTACATTCAAGATCCTTGAACCGCAGTAAAAATCACATTTAACACTATAAAAGAAAATCACATTTTAATAACAAGAATTTTATTATTTCTTTACAAAATCACTGTTATCAAACCAGTAAACATTGTTATCACCACCTGCACCCTGCTTCCGTAACGAAAAACATAAAAATAAAATATTCTTCAACACGCATATAAACGTCAAACAGAATGCCTACTCGGAATAATTCTACGAACACCTCAAAAACATTTACATGCATAATGTAAGTATATGTAGAATTTATGATAACACGTTCACAGGTTACAGGGATTAGCTGGGAAAGAAACCTGTGCTTAGATAATAAGGAATAGTGCAGTGTGGGTGTGGGAAAATGAAGAACCATAAAGTAGAGGTGATTATTAAATTAATTGATGTTAGTCTATTTATATTGAGCTTTAAAATATATTCTCTATGCTATCCATTAATGTTTTGTGAATAATGCTGACACTTTTTCTTGAAAGAGGTGATAAAATTGACTACCAATATGCACGAATGCGATAAGAGGTTTAATGTAGGTAGGTTTCGGTTTAGTGTAGTTCACACAGAGATACATACCTAAATCTGAAAGCTTTATTAAAAACTTGTATTACGCTGAAAAAATTGACAAACTTTACTTTTTTTAAATCATCTTTATGACATGACTAATAAACTCCATTCAAAAGTTTACCTATCACTGAAATGATTCAATGACTTTGTTATAATTATATTATATTATTTCAATAGTATTTCATTGTGTAAGAATACCTTTTTGCCAGTGTCTCAATACACAGTTAGCACATAACTCATTGATGTCAGCTTAGCTTTAGAAGTAAAATAGCAATAAACAGATTTGTCAAGGAGATTTGTCGTCGTATAAAATTTTATTGGCTACTGGGAACAGGTGGCTAATGCCCATCACTTAGCTATCTCATAACGCACTAGACTTATAGGAAGTGTCGTGACCTATGCTTAAATAAACAACGAGCCAAGACAAATATTAGTAAGAGAAATCTAAGCTTACTTACTCATATTATAAATGAGAAGTTTAGATGTTACTCAATATTAGGTAAACGATTGAATTGATTCAGATAAAATTAAAAGTAATTGTCTAAAACTTGAAATTATGCATAGAATAAATTTGGGCCAAAGATATTTTATCGACCGGTCTTTATTGTGGAAGGAGACTACTTTTATTTATGTACCATTTTTTTAATAACGTTACAATTTCCGTTCCTAAACCTTAACGGATATCTTGATAAATTTTGTACTTCAGCAAGCTATTTAAAACCAGTATAAAAAATTGAGGAGAATATAATCTGCTATATTTTATATAAATAATAATGTGGTACCAACTGCTAGCCTAGTTTTAGCAGTCTTCCGTGTTCGACACCCACACCAGCGTTTGTTCGAAACATTCACCCTTTATTTTAAACCACACATCCAATTTATTTGCCACCGAAAACATAAAGTCTACTCAGCAAAGAGGGTGCTACAGCCATGGAATCGTTTTTTAAAAGAACATATTTATTTCTATGTATCGATCTAACTTTGTGGCACGTAACGCCATCTATTCGGTGGTAAAATAAACTAGGGGAATAGGTTTTATGGACTCTTTGCACGCGAGGTGCTTTTGTTTGTAGAAAATATAGTCGTATTGTGAACGTAGAGAACATTAAACATGTTTTGATTACTCCATTGTTGATAAAGGTTGAAGAAATGGGACGTTTCAGTTAATAGGAATGCCTCGATTCCTTAATTAAGCAGATTGTTATTAGTTGATATTATTGTTGGGTAATAGGATCGCTTTTTTGAGTGGAGTTTTAACAATGACGTAGGACGTTTTGTTTAATAATGAAATAATCGTTTTAATAGACAGTAGACTATAGTTACAAAGAAGAAAATACTGTTTTTCTATACTTTACTAAGCAGTTGGTTTAGCTACCTAGCTAATTAAGATAGAACTGTACCAAATGATAATGACGTTGGGGTAAATTACACTTGATCGATTGAAGACATGAGTTGATATTATAAGGACTAACAGCAATGGCCTTTTTAAAGAAAGATAAAATGAAAAGATTTGTTGGTAATAAGAACAAAAGAACACATGCACCAATACTTTTTGAACTCTGAGTCTCTACATAACTACAGCGCCTGACAAAACGCCACAAGCAAAACACGCGAGCAAAAATTTTCCATATTCTTTCAACAATACCTATTTTCATAGTGCATTTCCTCCACAATAATCCTATACAAAGTTAAAGGTGAAATATAACGCAGTACAGAACAAATAGCATGCCGGCAGTCGGCGGCCATGCGTGAAACTGCCCTCGGCCCGTTGAGCACGGACATCTCTATACACTATACACACTTTGTACACATGCTATAAACCTGCGAAATGGTTGTGTCTCTACATTGAACATATTTGAAATAGGGTTCATATTTTTAGAAATATTTTTCTAGAATTTTCTATTGAAATTTACCGTGATATGTAATATTAAACTTAGATAATGGCGTAATCTATCACTTTTGCTATGACTTATCATGTGTTCCACTAATGATCATCGCATATGTAAAGGTGAGTCGTGATTCAAAGCGGTAATAAAGTTAGTTTTGGACTTGATTTTATATAAAATACGTTAGCTCAATGGATAGAATGTCATCGACAATGTGACGAATGAAACAACACCAGATGATGCGTATCAGAAACGCCTTTACATGTAGTTTTATACCATTCTTTAATTAATCCGGTAATTAGCTACAAAATTACGAGGAATCTTTTTAAACACACGAAGGTCGCGGTTGCAGGCTAAGCCATTGCAAAACTTTTGGCTTATGTAAAAGTACTGTTGACTGGCTACAGTGGTTTTGCGCTTTGGGATGACACGAACACTTTCCAACCTTGTTTTGAAAACAAAGTTAATCTCGCATGGGGTTTCAGCGTGGTTACAGTACGGACTTTACTATAGAAGTACATAGTCTTTTAAATTATATTGTAAAAAAAGATGGAGTGCAGGGGCTACGGATAGTTTAACATGTGACGAAACGTCTATAAAACTATGGTGAAGTTCTTGATTCGTATAAATTCCGATATACCTAATGCTATTCAAAAGTTACTATATATATACTATAGAACAAGCTAAAATTACTGCTGTTTAAGTATCTGAATTTGACATCGACATTTTTTCAATGCCTAGAAAATATATTTTCGAATACCAATATCAGTAGGTAAACGTACTCTCATAGTGAAATTTACAATCATGTACTAAAAACAAAGGGTCATACTAATCCTTTCACCCTCAAACTGGTGTCCGATCTGACTTTTAATCTATATCGCCCCTTCAACGGACACAAATAAACAGCGGAGAGAGTACAAAAGTTATTACTTCATACGAAGGGCCGGCCCTGGGGAAATTCACCAGTTTGGCACATTTGCATGAGTGCTGACCCTATCCGTTAATATCGCACATTCGAATGATATTTGCATCTAATTGTAAACCATTGTTGTATCATGGGAATGGACAGTCATGTTCGGTTTGTATATAGGTTGTGTAGGCATACATTGTATTGAATATATAACAGTGTGATATAATTGGTTTATAGCGTTAATTTGTTCGGTTCGAAATGGGAATTGAAATTATAGTTGCATTGTTTGTTATGTGGGATGTGGAATATTCGTTTCGATCGGTGATCAAATTATGGGAATCATTGTAGTTGTTTAATTGTTGAACGTAATTTTATTGTATAAAATGTGGATTATGAAAAGCCATAAAACAAAAATCACGCAAATCTTGTTGCATCTCCCGATCCAAGATTGCTATGGAATAACAAAGAAAAACCACTTCCACAAAGTGAATTTTCAAAAACAACTGCCCAGAAATAAGTACACATTTATTTACTTAAAAGCTAGATTATTTTCTGGCGGTAAGTCTGTAAGAAAAAACGGCCCGTTAGGAGAATATTAATTACAACAACACCATTAACGAAATCAGAGCACAACATCAACGGACATTATACCATAACCAAGTTCCTAACGGCAAAATAAAGACTTGACGGCCAAGAAGCCATCAGAACGACATTTACCAAAACAAAATACATCAACCGCTAATTTCAACATTTCCAATACATGACGAAATCGAAAACGAAATTAAAAACACATAGTGTTCGGAAAAAGGGGGGGTTAGGAAGCCAGTGGGGGGGTTGAACGCGTAACTTCCGTTTTCCACGGCATTGGGCACAATTTGAAATATTTTACGGCTGTTGTAACGACTTGATGGTACTGCCGAGGGCCACTTATATATCTCTTTTATCTTTTGTGTGCTCGCCCCTCACCCTCGAAGGATAAGTTTTCCAAAAAGGGTGTTTTTTTAAACGGACTGTAGTGTAGTGGACGATATCTTTGATTAGATTGTAGTTGTAAGATGGTGAGAATTAGTTGAAACGCCACTTGCGGCTTCTGAATGACGCTCAAGTTTTTTGAACGTTTTCCTTATTCATGTTTTGTAGTTGTAGAAATATGTTGTAGAAGGAAATTGGTCGTGTTCGAGTGTTTTACTTCAGTTGAAGTGAAGTTTGATGTTTTCCTTATAGGAATGGAATAGTTTATGGCGAGATAGAGACTTTTGATTTAGAACAATGAACACTCTTATCAATTTAGCTTGGAACAGATAAAATAATCAATATGATTGGGCATTTTTATTTTGCATCCGTTTGTTAGCCATGCTACTAATTAATACCTTCTAAACTACATGGATAAAAGATGATCTTGGTTAAGTAATAGACAGTTTTTTAACTGCTTACATTTTGGTAAATTACTACAAAATCCATTTAATCTAACTTCTAATATTTAAACATATCTACAACTCAATATCCCACCCATTTAATTCCAATAAGAGGTCCCACGGCATTCTCATCTACACCCATACATTCTAACTATTTTAACACCAAAATACACGTTCATATACAACGTCGGCCACCATACATAACGGCTTAATGCCTTCATAAAGCTAATCCTACGACTGTGTAAATCTTAAGAGCAAGATGGCTAAATCAAGTGGGTATCTCGACTTGGATCGCTGTAGGAAGGTGGTTTATTACAACGCCGCGCTGAACAACTGTTTTGATTCTTGCTATCTCCTTTTGTTTTTCGGTGTGGACTATTTTGAGATTGGGTTTTGTACTGACTGTATTTGGTTTTGAAATTAAGAGGAATAATGTTACTTAACAAATTTTCCTTACTTCATTATGCGCTAAAATATTCGTAGTTATATTTTTGAAAAGTAATCTATTTTTATTCGGATGTAACTTTAGCTTGCCGGCTAACCGTCTAGGCGGGTAATAAAATCACGTTACACCTACATAGCCAGATAAAAATCTGAAATCGAAATTTTTAAATATATATTTAATAAAGACACTTTCCGCTTTTTTGAAGTAAGTGAGAATACATTATATCACGGATTACATTTTACCAAGATATATAATGTCCACTTTAGGAAAATAAATGTAACTTATTAACTCATGCTTATTATAACTTAAACCTTTACGCCTATAGATTCGAGTTCTACTTTTCATATGTTTACAGCTATAACATTAGAAAAGACACCTTTCTCCGTACAGTGCCATAGATCATAACACCATAACCGGTGCGTATTAAACGTACGTTTGTTCAAGTTATTAACATGTCGTAACGTTACTTTATTGCACACAACTGGTTCCTTCCCTTGCTTTCTTAATATATTCATTACAATATGTCTTTCCCATCGTATTAAAATGCATTATATAAATAATAAAACTAAACAAAACGCGGCCTAGCTCTTCGTATAACTTACATTGGGCCCAACAATAATTCAGGCAAAAAACAAAATATGACTACACGTTTTTTATTTCGGTAACATCTTGATTAAGTACGGACCACCTGCTCGGACCTTCCTTTGGGACTCAATAAATAAGTCCAGGAATATATTAATGGGCACATAAAGATTATGTTGAAATTCAAGTATGGCCTCTATAGCCGTTTATTTGTAATAAATCGGAAGGCGCTCTTAAGAAACCTTTGTCTCTACCGAACTCTATGTTTAAATAAGATTTTCGAAATGTGTTTCGGGACCATTTGGAGATATTAAATTGTCTTGTCATGCGGCTATTTCAAAAGCTATGCCAATTGAGTCACACTTTGAATTAAGATGTATTCCGAAAATATCGTAAAATGATTTAATGAAGCTGCGACTGAAGAAATGATGACACGATGAGCTAAAGAATTGTGCGAAAATTATCATATTTTCGAATAAGTATCACTTGTGATTCAGTTATTTAAATATTTGACATAATTACGAAAACACTGAAAATATTCTTAATCATAATAATTTCACTGCCATATCTCCCTCGGTACTCGAATAAATTAAGTTTCTGAGTGTTTATACCAACTAAAGTTAAAAAGCTCGTAAAACGATACGACTTTTTAAACTTTTTTGTCGCAACGTCAACCTCAAAGTGAAACATTTCTCCCAAGCACAAAAAAACAAATTCCAATCTATTTTGTCGGCTGTAACAAAAGAAATGCGCGACTATAATGAACGTGCAGAATTGCATTTCACACACAAAAAAACCCTAACTATTTTCGCTACATTGTGGTCCATATTATATCACTTCGAAAACTCAATACACTTCAGGTAAATAGCGACGGGGTCTTCCCTTCGCATTTAAATCATTGTAGACACATTTCTGCTTTATATCTAATCGGAAATTTATTGTTCTGGGGCTAGCGATGGTTCAAATTAACAATGAACAAAGTATTATTACATATTGAGATATATTCGCGTGGTAAATCACGAAGGGTATTGTGACCGTCAGTATGAGCACTTTTATGGCCACCATGAGTGGTAATGAAGCGGTTTTCACTACCACATAATGGTTCCGATGTCGTTGTAAATTGATTTTTATACTTTGTTTGACGTAAATGATTGACATGAGAGAGTTTGTCCGCGTTCAGAATTATTCTACTTGACGCCTTTACGATCTGAATGACGTTGTTCGTCGATAAATTTATAGTGTTGTGGGATATTTGGGCAATTTTATGACTCATTTGGTGGTACTAAATGTCCGTATGTTGTATTGATGTATCAAGTTGCTGGCTTTTGGTAAATGCTACCGAATTTAAATAGTTTAGGCGATGAGTGTTTTATCTTGTTTATTAGGCAGAAACGTCAAATTATTAATCAACGATAATTTATTATTAGTGTTTTAAAAACGATAGCGTCTTAGGAGAAAGTATCATAAAAAAAAATATTTCTGACATTTTATAAAACTTTGTATAACAGGGTAAATTACTTAAGTTTAACATTCTTAAGGCTGATATTTTATACTTAGTGTGATTCGGACAGTACGTTACTACACAACATGTTATGGTTTTTATTTTTTTGCCGCAATAAAATGTACCTACATACGATCAAAATTGTACAATTAGGTACAGTTAAACTTCAAACCGCAAGGAAGATGAATGTTAGTGATTATTCTTGATTTCTAAATAATAAATTATACATTAAGCTAGGTTAGATTTTATCAAAATAAATATTTTAGCAGCGGAACCCATTCACAATATTTTTTAAACAATCTTTTTTTGCAAAGATTTTAGTAATAAGAACAATTACTCATGTAGTTTCTAGTGTAATAATAGGTTTAGATGAAAATTATAATAGTTATCACGAACAAATAGATGTCCCTACGTCGCCATAAAACGGGTGTTCTTTAGCACTGCATCTGTCGCCGCCGACGGACGAATATTCTTCAATAGCGGGACAGTTATGAAACGGCATTGAATAGTCGATTGTACAAATATTGAAATAACTGAGGTTTCATTCTTTTTTTTCAAATTTGTAAGAAAACATCAATGAAGAACAAAATACTGAAGAAAGAGTTGTAGTTGATAAGTGTATTGAAATAGTATAAGGAATTAGCAGTATCGCTATTATGATTGTAATAAACGTTACGTTACGGAAAATATTTTCTATTCTAAAAGATATTTTTAGAATAGAAAATGTTTTCCTGCTCGTAAAGCTTTTTATTTATTTATATAATTGTGACAGCCATAGAAGTAATCTAAAGTTGTATCTCATTGTTTTGGTACTCGCAATTGTAATGTTATAGTGTGTTTCGTTTCAAATACATACTAATCATAAAAAGGATGTTAATCTTTTAAAATGTTTGCTACAATAAGTTCTAATTTCATTTCCTGAAAAAACCCCGCATGCATTTCCCAACATCGAACAAAGTAACGTTCCGTGTAGCGCGGAGTGTAGCGTCCTCCACGAAGGCTTTGCCGGCACAACATCAGTCTTGCGGCGGGCGGCGCCCAAGCCTCGAGCTCACCCGCCATTGGACCACCAAACCCCGCCCACATACACCTACAATTATATTTATAATGCACACGCTGAAATAATTTACATTTCAGCTGAATTTGCTACCATTGAGGGTAATTGAAAATTTGTTGTATTGACCCAAGATGGCCTATGGATGAGGATTGGAAAGTTTAAGTGATTAGTTCCCAGTTCGGGTCGAATTTTGCGACCTTTTTTCTAAGTAATCGAACGATATTTTCTTTTTAATGGACTTTTCTGAAGTGTATAATGTTGGTTTAATGTTTTCCTACTTATTTTGGATGTAGGTATGCTTCTTGTAAGATAAATTGTTTCCTATTGGAAGTTAGTTGGAGTTTCAGCAGTCGTGAACACTATTTCAGTATTACGTATATTGTAAAGTATTCCAACATCTTAATAATACTTACTTATATTTATCCAAAAGCTGTATAAAGACAATCGACAGAACAAATTTTCCGTAGCAAAGGCAGCATTGCAATTAATCAAAACATGAACAACTTAGAAACGTTTCTAACATTTAGTATCTGTCAATATGATAATTTCAATGTAGGACAGTCTAGACTAGAAACTATATTTTAGTTATATATTTAACAAGTAACTCTTTTAACTAAATATGAGTTGATAACTCATTAAAACCATTGACTAAAATTTTACTCAAGCACTGAGTTAAGGTTCCTAACGTTTTTCCTTTTTGCTACAATACTGAATATCTAGCATGTATTGCAGGCAAAATAATATCTTATAGAAAATACATCCTCGCAAAGCCATACAAAATACAAATCATCAAACACGTACTCATTACAGATAAAGCAATACATAACTACAGTTCTAAACACATAATTTACGTATCTAAATCTCATAATTAACATCGATAATACGACATCAGGCCATTATAACATAAAACCAATATGTTAATACAAAGATACAGGCACTATTATTTCGCGAGCATTACCCACGTTAGATAGAAAAAGAAACTTTAAAAAAATATAACCATTTTGTACTAGTCTTAATTAAGTGGAGATAATCCAATAATTTCTGTGGGACTAGCCTAAGGACCGGTTGTGTAGTCGATAAACACAACATTCAATACTAATAAACCACTGGAAGGTTTAATTGGCTCCACGATATAGATTTTAATTGGTCGTAAATCGACGAACGCCCCTTAATAGCCACTGTTTATACGTGTGCCGCACAAATCTTTGGTTTAAAGCTGTTTGTACACTTATGTGGAGTGCGACATGTGCCACTCGGTTAGGTGCTTTACGTTTATATGGTTTAAATCGACGAAGGTGTTTCGGTCCGTCTCAATGTACTTTTTCCTAAGTTGAAGTAAGTTAAATGGATTCCCGTTTTTCATGTGATTGGTGACAAAATATATTTAAATGCTAATGTATTGATTAGTAGTATTGTATAGTTGTTGATTGATTGATGTTACATTAGAGGACTTAATAGAACAATAACCTGAAACTTCTGCAAGGCGTGTGAAAGTTATTTAAAACAGTTTTGTTTTCCATTTATGTAGCAAACCGGGATTAATTTTTACGCGATATAACATGTATGTAAAGAGTATTGAGCCTAATTACGGATGATGTGTACACACAATGTGGTCAAAATAAATTTGGGCTTACCTACGAAATATATTTATACCACATTGTGTTAAGCTAAGCTTTTCTGAACCCAGTTTCATTATGGTTTAAGTTCTAGACGGTGAAAATAATAATTCTAAATCATAAAAACTGATAATAGCAATTTAGGTATACATACATTATGAGAATTATTATTGATGTGACCCTGTTTTTAACAATATTATTATAAAGAACAATGTTACATTAAATGCATCTATAGTCTATAGAAACAAAACACAACACAATTCTTACCGCGGCGGTTTACAGTCGCGTTCATGCAATCATTTACAAGGAACACACATTTTCAATTAATTGTTTTGTATCTACGTTGTAGTTTTAATTAAAGCCTTAAATATACTGTCTGGAGTTACGAATAGTTACGACTAGACTAAATTGAAGCTGTGTTATATATCTACGGTTGAAATATTGAAACTGAAACTCTATCCGATGTTATATAATCACGTTTTCGTTTTGGACTTTTGATCGTATTTAAAACGGGGAAATATAATTATCACCTTTCTGCCTCTATATCTGTGGTATTATATAAAAAATGACTCTCAAACTGCTTACAAAATTGTTGCATGACTTGCATCTTATAATCTATACTAATATTATAAAGCTGAAGAGTTTGTTTGTTTGTTTGTTTGATTATTTGTTTGTTTGTTTGTTTGTTTGAACGCGCTAATCTCGGGAACTACTGGTCCGATTTGAAAAATTATTTCAGTGTTAGATAGAACATTTATTGAGGGAGGCTATAGGCTATATATCATCAATAGGAAACGCTACGACCAATAGGAGCAGAGTAACAGTGAAAAATGTTACAAAAACGGGGAAAATTATGATTATCTTAAATGACGCAAGCGAAGTTGCGCGGGTCAGCTAGTAATTCATATATCTATACATAATACAATGATGTACTTTACATACAAACATAAATTCACGCTATTTTTCGTCGGGGTAGAGAGTGACCAAAGAACGCCACATGCTTTATGCAAACAACAAACATTGAAAATTGTTAGAGATAAGAATGTAGAGTAGTGATGGAAAGCATTGTAACAATTTTTAAGAATAATACATTTTTTACGTCCAGAACTCCAGATCCATAAGCGAAATTTCTAAACCAGACTTTGTCGTAGATATCTAAAAATTTCAAGATGATTGAAAACATTAAGCACTGTAAGTAAATATATACTTCCAAAAAAGCTTAGTTAATGTAGGCTACATAATCGGAATCAGTAAAAACAATATTCAGAAGAAAGCTATTTATGTATAACCCAATATTACATTGCAAATACAGTGTAAAACTTCTTTACAGCAAAGATTTTTCAACAGAGAACCGAAGACTTATTGCGGATGTACGCCACGTTATCTGAGCCATACATCTTACATTTATTTAATGGAACTGTCAGGCAAATATCTTATTGGATAATGATGTTATATTCGCGTTCTAAATGTATTTATAACACGGCTTTTGCGCTATATGAAGGTTATTATAACGTCGAATAAACTGTAATAATAATATACGTGAACTGTTATGAAATAGATGGTATGAGAATATTGTGTTTTGTTTTGGTGAAGTCTAATAAGAATTGGATATAGATTTTGGTTTCTTGTTAGATTTATGTGTATTTTTTTTATCATATAGAAGTATATAATTTGAATTAGTAAATACAATAAAAGATGGAAGACTAGTGTATGAAATACAAAGATTTGAATAAGTTTTGAATAACAACAGTACAATTGGCAGAATAATTAAGATAATTATTACTTGGTATTCTTTCTTTAAAGAAAAGTATATGTGGCAATTCGTTTGGTCCGTTTTCATAACTGTTTTTCATAACTAGCCATGAACAAGGAAATTTCCTTCACTGTTTCAAAACTAGTTATGAAAATGTACCTTTTTTCCTTTTAAATAACCGTTTTCATAACTAGCTATGAAAAAGGCAATTTTTCTTCACTGTTTCATAACCAGTTATGAAAATGGACCAAACCGGCAATTCTTTTGTATATACAATCAGTCAAAAAAAACATCTTTACGTGATGACTAATCCTACTCATCTTTCAAAAAGCCTCCTTAGTCCTGACTTTAGATAAAAACAATAATTATTATTATAGATGTAGCATCAAATTCTTCATAATTTTGTACTATGTAAAAATATTTTATACATAAAGATATTTCTCGAATTCAATGATTTATCGTACATACGAATCTCAATGCCGTATTTAAAAGAGCACTTAAATTATTACACATTTATGTAGATATTTGGGTCTCAATATATTGGTGAATATAATTCTCAATCCTCAGTAATAAAGATATCAAATTGATTTATATTGTAACTCGTTCTTATCGAAATGCAAAATGCTCATTTTAATATTTTTGTAATTATAAGGCTCGTTTTAAATGTTAATATTGACTTACTAATCGTTATATACGAACTCATTTAAATTATATTGTGAATAAATAGGTAGGAAGGTGCAGTAGACTTGGTATTTTAAAATACCTACTATTGCAATAATTTTATTTTTTGATACGGTTATCTCTAAAATATGGTTTATTTCTACTAGTTAAACTGAGTAGTTCAACCGCTGGTGGTCTACTTTAATCCAACAACTTTGTAGAGCTTTTGTGTGCAAGGTTCGCGGTTAACGAAGGTATACAACATCCCGAAATTTCGAAATCGGTGACCTGTATGGTCATGCAGCTGATGGTGGCCTGTTTGAGCTAATTATTAATTATAATCTTAATAAATTGTGCACGTCAACTCCACTTATAGTCCACTCAAAAAAGCAAGTATAGAGTGCGTGAGCGGGATCCTAAGCAATTTCTTCAGAAATTGGTTCAGGATGCTAAGAGTGTAAACATACTAAAAATCCCCGCCTGTAGGGGGGGTGCCGGAGTGGGGGGAGGGGGTTAAAGTTCCTAATTTTTCGTTATCTACAACTTTTGTTAGCAAATTTTATCGAAATTCTCTTCAGTTTTCGAGCATCACGCTCCGAAATAGATAAAATGAATGTTTTTCAGATCATCAGTGAGTGAAGAAAGTGTCATATTTATTATTCGCATTTATGACACTCACTGAGGATTTCGATAAAGTGTTTATAACAAAAGTTGTAGACAATTTTATTATCTTTCATTATGTAGAAGACATTTTCTCTCTATGACGAACCGTTTTAAAGATATTAGTGAAAAACTAAAAAATGGGAACTTTTAACCCCTCCCCTCACTCCTGCGCCCCCCGTAGAGGCGGGGATTTTTAGTATGTTTATTTTCTAAGCATCCTGAACCAATTTCTGAAGAAATTGATTAGAATCCCTCGCATGCACTCTACACCCGCTTTTGGAATATTCTTTGAGCGGACTATTAGTTGTGAGACTATAAAAATTAATAATTTCGGGCAATCAGTTATTCTGTATTCCGCAATTTGTTAGCATTTTACTCGTGCTTAAGAGACAAGCGGATGATTCGACAATAATATTTTTGCAGGTGGATACAGTGCGTGGCGTGACAATGAATAAAACAGACTCAAAAATAACTAAGTATTTTCATTGCAACCTCCCCTCATCCTCATACAAAATAAAACAATGCACTCAGATTTACATTATCAATTGTAACACATCAAAAATTATGTCTCCAATATTCAAAGAGCTACATTTTCTGATTTAATGTCCAGATAGACTACAAAACACCTCTAGATACTATCTCCCTATTCCAAAACAAACAAGTGTATACTCGCCTTAGCTATAAAGGGTAGCTAGGAACGATTTAATCAACCGATAAAAATTGTCGAGAGGCCTCGCTAGATGGCGGGACCAGATAAAAGCTGGCTCCTGGCGGAAAATGTATGTATGTGCATATGTTTTTTGTATGCGTGTATACGCAATGACAGTAACGTTATCTACATACAAATGGTGTATCTAGATCTACATAATTATCTAATGGGAGGAAACAGTAGCGCAATTCTGTATATGTCCTGTCGAGTATCGAAAGTTTGACATTTAAAATGTACTGCAAAAATGGTTCCTACGACGCCCGTTAGAGGCGCTGATCAGATTTTAATACAAAATTTCTCGATGACAAGCCGGTCGTCGGTAGTCGATAGTAGTAGAGAATCGAGCTACAGATCAGTTCTGTTGATGAGGAATTCTAGTACATTGTTCAACAAAGTGGTTTGGTTGGCAAAATTCTTTGAGTTATTTTGTGTCAAAATTCTATTGAATAAAACGTGGACCACGGTGTACTTACTGTTCAACATAATATCTATTTAGTTATCACAGAACTTAATATTCATATTTTATAGAGTTCTAATTCGGTTTTTCTCACTAATTAGTTGATATACGACTGTTAATTAACTATTAATATTTCAAACATCTCAAGGGGATTATAATTAGTTTATTAATATTCACATAGACCAGTTTTTATGAAGCACTTATTAAGAATTATTAGCAGAAATGGATAACTGATGTAGATTCGTAAACTAAAATAGAACTCGTTTTAAATCTTATTTATTGGGACTTTAAACTGACATACTGATTGCGAATAACGAAACCGCCTGTGATTGTACGGAAATAATTTTGAAGTAAGTATTAATGAAATCTTTTCAATGCCTTGTATCAGTCAAGTAGTATATCTAGTAATCTACGTTATACATAATATAGCAAATCATAGTTTTCTATTTGTATATTTTTTGAGTTTATGTCATGTTACAAATTCCGTAAGGAATTTGTAACATGACTAAATGTAATGACTGGCTGAACTACATACATACATGATAGTTAAGAAATTTCAGTGAATCTGGCTGTGCTGAATACTACGTAGTATCTATAATTTGTTATAAAAGAGAGACTTCAGTGAGAGATTCTTGGATATTAATTTAATAACCCGGCTAATCACGGTACATTTATCAAAAAAAAAAATATACTTTACAAAACTTTCACTCCAAAATCCAAAATGTACCTAATTAACACATTAAAATTGGATTATCTTATCATTCAGTTCCTTAAAAATGTGTGTGAGTTGCTTTTCCCTTTATCATGTTAATTCATATTGCTTATTTTGGTAATTCAATTAAGAACAGTGCTTTTTTGGACCAGTACAATTACGGTACATTTGATTGCTATATTTATTTTATATTTTTACGATATCTCTCTCAGCTGTCTAAAACCTTGAGATTAATATAATGAATGTAAGTATCTTTGAGATAGCACAGAATTGGTTAGGCCACCTGTCTTACTTTGTAAAAAACTAAACTCAGCGAAAAGGCAGTGTTCACTTTTATTATAAGATTAAATTTGCTTTCAAATCTGACTGAAAATAAAACTTTGGTTCTAATATGGATATTGTGTTATATACGGATACATACACAGCCATTACATACCTGTAAAGTAAACATTGACTCGTATTATTATGATCATGACTTTATACCATTCCCAAAAAAACAATTGAATGACTGAAGAACTCAAATTAAAGACAAAATTGTTCATTCTCTACACATTTTGCTTGGCAAGAGGCGATAGGTATGTACTGTCGAACAACCAATTCTTAAAGAACTTCTAAATTAATTGAAGGAAGTGGATTGTCGAAGAGTCAATTCTGGAAAAACTTCTAAATTTATTGAAGGAAGTGGATGCTATTGTTACATTTATTAGGACATTAACTAAATCTTTATCTTTTTAAGGACGTGTTTCGCCACTATTTTATTGGCCATACATAAACTTCCAGGTAGTAAAATCACAGTTCTTTAACAAAGGGTTGGATCAGGCTAACAAGCCTGTTCCGTGTGCTTTTTATTTAATATGCCTACGAAAAATGTTATTTTAGTAACTATTAAAATAATCTACTTCTGTTATACTTTAAATTTAAACGAAAACACTTCTGCCTATTTCTGCTAAAATCACATTCCTTTATAGTACATTCCCGATCTCAAGCAGATTTTAGTTTAAATACAGCTTAAGTAAATATTCTTTTCTCTATTCCTCTTGCCAAAATGGCGCCTGGAAGTAAAATATTTTAATGGTTTGTAGATTTTTCTTCTCTATACTGTAAATAATGTGCTAAGTTTATATATTTAAACCTAGAATATCATGACCAACTAGACCACCAACACAGTAAATAACCTAAAAAAAGCCATATTTATTCATCTAGATCGAAATAGCTACTGGACACTGCAACAAAATTTTATGTGTCCCCTATCTTGTTATAAAACATATGGGCTAATTACTTTTTATGACACACATTAATCGGTTAAATAAAATAATTCGATATAGTTTTCTATACCATTTGAAAGTTAAAAAACATAAGATAACGAGACTTGAATAGATATTACTTGAAGGCATTTTAAGGGGTTATTTTGATGGCTGTTTAGATAAAGAATTATACCACTATTTAAATAAGTAGGTGCTATTAAAGAATTTTTTTCTTACCTTTTTATTTCCGTTCTGTAGATTCTGGCATTATCTGTAACAAAAGAAAGATAGTTTTAGAACCAATTCTCAAAGTAAAGCCAAATCCCTTTTATCTGCCTCTTACACTTCCGTATACTATCACTAACTTATATCAATACTTAAATAAAAATGTTGCCCCTAATCTCAATATAAAATAGATTCTTAACAAAAATAATAGCACAGGTTTTATTGCTGAACTACGTCTTTTAACAAGATTGTAAGTCTATTAGTATCATAAGTAATTGTTTAGTAGGTCCGTTAAGGAAGGTCCGTAGGAAGTAATTAATTTCTTTGTTCTCGATTTGGTCGGCGTTTTTGAGAATTCCTTGTAATAAATACTATTGCATAATAAACCCTTCCGGTACTAACTATTTACCGTTAATTGTGAGAAACATTGTTTCTGAATGTTCTTTTATTTAGTTTAGTTTTAACATTACTTGTGAGTGCTATTTTATACATGGAAAAGTGTACCCATTGAAAATCCAACGAACTTAATTAATTTTATTTGTAAATAGATCTATTACCTGCAATACAACACACATATAAATACAATTAATCTTATCAAGTAGTTTCACAGTGGACCATTGTAAAACCTTATTTTATGCGGACATAAATGTGCACTTTTTCGTACAACTAAAGAAAAATAATTATATTGACAGTAAGTCAATCGTTGTGGTACATTTTATTGTTTATTATTCAGTGATAACAGTCAATTAGAGTGATTCGAAATCTACCAAAGGTAAGGCCGGAATAAATTTGATTTATATTTTATAATAATTATAGTAGTTTTAATTTTAGTTTAATTATTTAATATTAAAATAAAATGTTTAAAATAACACCATCTGTTGGTCAATATATAAGTTACGTTGACCATGAGCAAACATCTTTTATGCAACAAAAAATTTAAGAGCCTGCCATCTATGGGTATGCGCGCGCACTACTTGCCCTCGCGGCTTGCCGAATGCACTTGTTGCGCGTAGTGTTTACAAAACGCGAGAGATGTTGTTAGTGTTCTGTTCAAAGGGCTGGTACACAACGATTTTATATTTTACGCTTGTTACTTTTATAACATGGCGGCCAATTTTACTGTCGCATTTAGCTCTAGTTAAGAGTGATGTTTCGCGTTATATTTCGAATGATGATTCATTTCAGGCTTGAATTTGTTTCATTTACTTTGATTCCCTCTCTTTTGGGGAATTAGGCAACCTATTTCACTAGTGTCATAGAAAATTATTTTCATTTTCAGTTCTATAGTTTTTCTGTTTCTATAGTAGTAATTTACTTTAGATAGACGCTATCTATCTGCACTTTGCTTGTGGTTACAGAAAAGTTACGCTGTACCTATTTCTACATTTTAGAACGTTGTTTAACTTGAATGAAGGAAAACTTAAATGTTTGCTGTGTTTGCTCCATTTCCGTAATACAAAGACATCACTTCGGTATATTCCGAGAGGAGATGTCCCATAACCTATTAGAAGGATATAAAACCCGGTCGTATTGTCACACCAATAAGTATCTAAGCATAATAGATATAAAAAAGGACCCAATAGATAACAAAATTGATGCTTTGTTTACATTGATGCAATAAAATAGTTACGACGTGTTGAATAATCGTTTCCAGTTTGAGTGACCATAAATTTGTGTATTTTTAAAGTCACGCAGTTTGGAGTCAATAAAAATTTAACGACTACGAGGGTGCACGAATAAAATTGTTACGCATTGTATGGTAGTTTGTGGTTGTTTTTTGTTCTTATTTGTGCGCATAATTACCAGAACGAATAAACTAGCGAATCGGCGCTAAGAAACTTGTTCCTACAATAAATACGATATCTCGACAGTATATTCAGCATTTACGGAATCTTCAGAGCATCGTGCCAACTCATGTTTGTTCTGACAGAGATCTTTACTTGCTAATAACTTATTTTTCACGTATTCTAATCTCGTGACCTCATTTGACTGGTTACATAAACAACCCATTACACATTTTACTACCCTCGAGTGAGTTATGGTACTTACGCAATTCGGCACGCGCCCATAAATAGACAAACGCCAAGAAGTTATTCCTAACGTTCCTAAAAGTAATCTATCTCGAGGCCTCACCGCAATATCGGTTTCTGAACGATTAACAGAGGGCGTGCGTGCCCTTCGCTTTTACGACATACTTTTACGACGTCGTAAACTCGGCCGTATAATGCCTATAATCTTTTTCCGCGAGGCTCCACCCACCGCGGATAGATGGCGCTAAACACAAAACTCCAAATCACTGTCACCGAACCAAATGTTAAAGTTTTATTGTGTGTTTCGCTAATGTGGTGTGAAATTAATAGGTAATAATGCTTTTATGGGTGCTTGTGAGCTTTATAGGGGCATAAAGTCCTGGCAGGTGAATGTAGTACCCGACGTATTTGTTTTAAGTTGACCGCAGGTGTGTTGTGCTATCGTTTGATGGCATTTATAACTTTGTGGCATTATAAAAACGAACGAGACCTATGTTTAGATAATAGTACACTTTTATGACCCGTTAAGCACTTTTTTACGGTCACGTTTTGCACAAGAAGTGTCTTGTCGTTCGTGTCATATGAAAAAGAAATCGGTTAGAGTTTATTACGAAACACATTTTTTGTACCCACTCTGTATAAGCCTTTTGAGAGCGTCGTAGTGTATCGTGCTCTTACGAACTGAAAAGTTTCTTACAATAGAATATTACGGTATGAAGTTTCCTTATAACCATTTTGACGCGAATAGGCAGCGAGACTCCCTCGGCAAATGTCGCACTTCGCAGTTTAAACACTAGTAATTATAACAATTTCGCAAATACTTGAAAAGGACAATATGCCGACTGTTACATTTACACAAATAAACATAAAACTCTAAGGACCGTTTTGGTGAACAACTTACCTAATACTTTGGTAGGACTATGTACAGATACTGTTTATAGTTACGCACGAACTTTTAGAGCCCTAGGTAATGTAGATTACGTTTTTTGACTACGTCATGAGCTTTGTGTTGGGTGTTTAATGTTGTCTCGTAAAAATATAGAAGAAATAAGGACAAAATAAAATAAACAGCTCGCATTTGATGTTAAATATCAGACATTTTCCCACAGAGAGCGTCGTAGAGACCATTCTTTCATTGAGGTGCTCAAAAAGAGTCAGCTGCCTGTCCCAAAGGCTACAATTTTCAATCGTTTTCCCATGCTCAAACATGCTCATTACGAAACGTAATTGAAATAAGTCTTAAAAAAATCTCTTTTAGTAACATTATTAATATATTGTCTACAGCACATTAGCGTATCACTAAAGTAAACCTTAGTATCAAGTTTTATGATCATTTCACACAGAAAATATGCAAATACTACCTTAGTATAGCTAGCATAGCAGATGACACCCCACCATAAGTGTTATTACAATACATTCTATCCAAAGTAACGCCTATAATACCTAACTTATACTCACTGTCTAGACTAAAACTATTCCTATATTACCCCCAATTACCTTTACTCTCGGATCTCTCTTTCCAACCCGAAGTAAACGACAAGGATAGAGAGAGCTAGGGTGGCGCAGTGAATCCCACCGATTTTCCATGCAATTGAATAAAATACGTTACGGTGTGTCGACTTCACAGTGGGATTTTTATCGATATATCGATATGTAATGCGAGTTCGATGCCTGACTCGATAGAAATCTTGAAAGTTTAAAATTCATAGGTATTTGTGTAGAAGTTTGCATGCAATTTCAGACACGCGAGATGGTTTATTTTATCGATGTAAATTTGTATTTTCATGAGTTTATTTTGATATAGCGTTGGGTATTGTGACGTCAATATATTCAGGGTTACGGGTGGAGTTAGTGGTACCTTTGTACAAAGATAAGTTACAATGTATCGGTAAGGTGGAGAGTCCACTTTAATCTAGATCAAGGAAAATGGTTATGAAAGCCATTAAAGATTGTACGCTTCTGGGTTTTATCTTAAGCTGTCAAGATACACTGGCGTTTGTTAATTTATGGTAGAGGTTACATCAACCTTCCTAGCTAACTTATAGAAATGAGCCTACATACAAGTGAATATGCATTTTAGGAAGAATATCTTACCCCCGGTTTCTAGGTACATTTAACGGTAGTTTATCAATAGCGTCAAAACTCATACAAAAAAACGTTATTGAATGGATAAACTACCGCTAAATGTAAGTACTCAGAAACCGGGGGTTATTCACGCAAGAAGAAACTCAAAACTAAAAATATTTGCTGTTATGTAAGAAAATCCTGTAAATAGATTCCTAGAATCAATCTTGCGATTATTTAATACTTCTTTCAGCACCACATTTAGTTACAGTATTCTTCTAATACATGAAAGCAGTCTTTAATGATCTTCAAACTATTAAACTACGCTTCGCTAGAAAATATCAAACATATAATGCTACTCTTGCGACAAGCCATTGGATACATGAAACGGGTCTTAATACTTGAAGAAAAAATATAAAAAAAGTCTTAACATTTTGTTAGTACAGTTGAACCCGTTATAACGATGCAAATGTTGACATTTAAACTACAGTTGTCATTAAACCGCGAATAAAAAGATACTACAATTGCATTATAATTAAATACATAGATAACTTTGTATTTTATGGTATATCTTCGTCACTTATTATTAAGGCATAAATGGCGTATGAATTAATATACACATAAAAAAAGCTTCTTGAATGAGCCTATTTTAAATATTTATTTTAATTTTGACTTTCAGCGTTTGCTGTTATGCGGTAACAAGAGGCATCATTTATGAAACTTGAGAAATTTTCGACTGTCTAGCTATCACGGTTTATGAGATATAGCCTGGTGACAGACGGATTGCTAAGTTTAAGAAATTGGATCTCGTTTTGACACTTTGGGTACGGCACGCAAAAATGGTCTAAAAGTATTCTTTGTCTAAAATAGATAACCTTTCATTGTGTATTGATTATTGCGATCATCTGATATTAAACTGAAGAATAGATACATAATAATAACTCTATGTTTGTTTTAAGGTATTTTCGTATAAATATTGATAAAGATATCGTCAAATTTTATCCTTAAATTTAAATATTTAATAGAAGAAAACTAACGTAAATATAATAATTGTGACACAGTTTAAAATTAACAGTTTAGTCATAGAAATAAATTAAAATTACTAAGAAATGCATAGTAGTCACAAGGTTTCTTGATTTCTCAGTAATTTCGCTAACTTGCAATGCAAATACAAACATACATTTACAGATAATTATGTTAATTATTGAATGATTATAATCTTAAAACCGCTGCTGCATTGCGCTTTACTTGTAATGTAGGTAGGAATAATTGCTGGCAAAAATATATAGCTAATGTCCTATTTGGTCCTATTGCATTAGTTATTTTACTATAATAATAATAGATGTAAGTGTGTGATAAATTCTCGATAGTGCATATTTGTAAAAAAATATCAATTTAGTTATTGCTATTAAGCAAAAATGAATACACAGTATTACTTTGAAGTTATTAATCAGTAGCAATTGTACAATTTTGATTCATGAAAATACTGTTGTATTATACGAAATGTGACGGTAGGTATACATATAGGTACTTATTTTTGCTTTTCACTGTACATTATGCGTGATGTATTTCAAACTTATTTTTATTCAAAACTTGATTTTGCAACTTGTTTTAAGTCTGACTATTACCTATCAAGTATCTGTCATTTATACTTACAGAAGTAATCGTGTATAGTTGTTTTTTTATTGGTTTATAAAGCGCTATTACATGGGAACGGGGCTAATATTATCAATGGCGAAAGGAGGGTTCAAGTATTTCATACACCTTTGACTACACCTTCAGGTATAACAAGCATGTATACGGACTTTAGTTATCTAGGAACCACTCCGATCATCGATTGTATAGTAAGGTAAGTCCCGTAAATTGGAAAAAAATGTTATGCTTTTCGAAGAATGCAATTGTGCAAAGTGTGACTTATAATTTAAAAATATTACTGACATAACTAAACAAAAGCGATACGAAAATTGCGAAACATTAGCCCAAGACACGAGTAAAGAAGTTATAACAGAAGCCAGAACTACTAAACATTAGAACACAGATTGTGTTAGAGCACGAGCATCAAGGAATGTCTAATAATCCTGCGCACAAAGTTGCGGGTGTCATTAGAAAGCAGTAAATACGACAGGACAGTTTACTCCATACACTCACAGTACTTAATAACCATTCAATTTTACAACATAGCCCTCTATAATTAACGCACACACTCACAACTTGTTAAATTTCAAACGCTCGATGTTTTCGCACCAACGTATCGTAAAATTTTATTAAAATTAATACAAAAAGGAGTTGATACGGCCTGTGTACTGTACTAAAGCCGGTTGGGGAGGTGGGACGAGGCGAATTTTCAGTAATGGCGGACATTATGCGCCCCGACGCCCGTACTCCAACGTATTTGCATTATCGCGGCATTAATACTATGGTTATATAAAAACACCATACTTCTGTTGTGGCTATTGAGATATAGGTAATGCTAAATAGCTAAACAGATCGAGAATTTTAAACTTGATATATATTGATATGATTTTAATAACCTCCAAGCTGATATATCTAAGGCTATGGCAGCCAATTTCATCAAAACTGGCCAACGCTGCAAAACTTTTGTTATGTCAAAATGTGTGCCCAATACATCCCATGCCATGGGTACACATGCCATGGGCACACTCTCTATTTCCTTACTCCTATTCCTAGTGGGAATGGGTAACGTAAAAGGGTTACAAACATGATCAGTGCGAGGTCAGGTGCAACCAGACTAGGAGCATTGATATAGTATGAATTGATAGCTATTGATAAGCCCAGGTGAGGCATTTTCCTTGAGGAAAAGCTCCGATATGTGCATGAATTGCGGAACAATTCTATGAAACTTATGTTAAGGTTATGTCGCGAGATTAGATGAAACAGATATGTGTAGCGTTGGTATTGAATTTACTTATAGTTCCTTAGAAGAAGGAAATAGGTATATTCAAAATTAAAATTTTGATGTTCTACAGAACATATACTTTGATACAACATACTTTAGTATATTTTTATTTCATGTATTATTGATAGTAATACATAATGTCTTATGCCCGGTTTCTGAGGCACATTTAGCGATAGTTTATCTATTTAAACTGTTAAGTTTATATGAGCTTAAACGATATTGAATAGATGAGCAACCGGTAAATGTACCTCAGAAACCGGGGTTAATTAATTACAAATATCCAATCAGACAAATTCTATGATTGCAAAGCAAGTATTGCAAGGTACCTACGTATAGTAGAAACAACTAACCGAAAATAAATAAAACGTCAGTTCTATAAATAGCTAGATAAAAACCTCAACCTTTAAAACGAGTATCTATATTAAACACGTCTATCATTCACAATATGTACATTTGATCCGCATCGATTAGGCCCATTATTAGTAATAGTATAGTACACTAGCTGACCCGCGCAACTTCGCTTGCGTCACATAAAAGAGAATGGGTCAAAATTTTCCCCGTTTTTGTAACATTTTTCACTGGTACTCTGTTCCTATTGGTAGTAGCGTGATGATATATAGCCTATGACCGTCCTCGATAAATGGACTATCTAACATTGAAAGAATTTCAAATCGGACCAGTACTTCCTGAGATTAGCGCATTCAAACAAACAAACAAACCAACAAACAAACTCTTCAGCTTTATAATATTAGTATAGATTCGCAATATAATTGAACCAACTAATTCTCTCTACGTCTGATTCCTATTTACTTCCAAGCTGACTTATAAACCTCTGATATATAGACTCGGAATTATCGTTCGTAAAAATATCTTACGATTTCATACTGTATTCGGGAGCTTATCCATTCAGCCCATTGGAGGCGATCAGCGAACAATGAGCCTCGCAAAAGCCAGCTTTGGTATTTTCAAGCAATTTAATTCGAGGGAAAAACCCTTACTGATATTTTTTTCCAATTAGAGAGCTACTAAAGAAGAAAGGAATCGAATTAAGTGTTGATAAAAGCTTTTTATGTTTTATTCTAATATGTTTAAGTGAACCTTGTTTTTAGTATGAAAGTGCTTAGTGATATTTGATGTTTATGATATCAAATTTTCTTACTAGACGTAGTAGGCTCTATGATTCTATTCGTAGAAGAACTCTTGTACGTGATTATACGTTATTAGGTTATAATTTCATTTCAAAGATGAGTAGTAAGATAATTATTTAAGGGTCGTAAAGTATATTACTTAAAATCAGTCGACAGGTGAAATGCCTTTTGTAATTCCTAGCAAATATATACTCATTAATGGTAGTGTTCCATCACAATGATGTTTGATAAAACATGACATAGAGACACGGGAATAGACTACATACAACACAAATAAAAGAGGGAAAAACAGTTGTTGCGAGTAGATTTAGGGTCTACTTTTGTAACAAATAGTAATTAATTTAAGTAATGCCCTACGCCGTCTACCGCCATATTAACAAGAACATTGTGAAAACTCAACGAAAACTTCAGTAAAGTAGAGTCGTTTTCACCCAAATATTAGACGCGTTTACGTAAAAGAGAATATATGATAAAAGTTGTGATTGTATGTTAAGGGTTTACGGTTTATCCGATTGATATAAAAGCTTTATGTCAGATACTCTAGTGTCCACTCTTTTATGCGTTATAAAATATTTACGAATTTATAAATTGTTCTCCCAAGTGCCTTTCTAATACATTTCTAAGTAATTTTACTAAAGGTCCTAACGTGAAATGAATCCAACTTAACGTTTATCTCCTTACTATATATTCATGCATACAAAACAACAGAAACGAGGTATCTCTAACAATTAATTTCCTTAAATTTCATTAGCAACTCTTCCAATTTGCATTCAAAATGTGCGATCACGTACCTAGGCGCCTACACAAATACCTTCCACAGTAGACTAAAGAACCGTCCGAACGCGCCATTATTTTAATACCCTTATCAAAAAACAAGGCACATTACAAAATGGCCGCCATTTTCATGAGTTTGCGCGGGAAAACGTTCGTGAGCCAGCCTGGAAAATTATAACAAAAGGCATCTACCGCTATCTTTCTAATTATAGTAAATCACCTTGCTACGGGCGAGATAAGACTGTACACATTCTATTTTGAAATGTCGTATGAGTGCGGGGAGAGTAGTTACTTACGACTTTCCGCTTTTGAGTTGGGGCATTTTCTAGGTGTTTAGGAGAGGAAGGACGTAAGTGAGAGAGCACTAAAAGCGAGTTGAGACGTTTGTGTGTGAAGAGGAATTGGGTATTTTAGGAGGGTGAAATGGCGTTTGTTTGGCGTATGTAGGATTGTTATACGACGTTTTGGTGTTGAGTGGGGAACTCGTTCGATGAACGGACCCTCTCGTCTAGTACAATCGTATCGAGAAGTATCACATATTGTATTCCGCAGCGATAACTTTGAAGTAGGAAAAATCGGAAAACAAAATAAATGTAGCAGGTGACTTTTAAATGGAGTTTGGATCGTTCCTTTGTATTTGTTACACGTTTTAGAATAAGAGTAGAGCTTTTTTGAAACTTGGATTTGTATACGACTAAGCTGTTTTTAAAATACGATAGGATGAGACGAAACAGCATCTTCTCTTACAGTTCGTTTTGAGCAAGCGTTGCAATACTGGAAATAATTTATATTAAGTACTTGTTGTTGAAAATCTCTTGGATGCACGTTAAGTTGTGCAAATAGTTCTTTTAAAACGTCCGAGTATTATTAATTGATTTCTTAATAACACTACTGACCACTCTCCATGACTCATGACAGGCTTTATTTAACATAAGAATATAATCTCTACATTGACAACAACTGGAAAATGGTAATTACCCGTTTCACAGCTTATATGAGAAAACAAATGTCAAAATACCACCTATAACTAACCTAACTGGAACTTATTCAGATCGAAAACTGGGCTTTATAATCCTGTATTAAATGTATGCATTTAGGGTGCATCGTAATGATTTTGCCATGAAACCATTGTTCTACGCGGCGTTGCACCACACGCACACAAACGCAATCCCACCTGTTATACTATTGCACCCCACGCACACATACAAACACCCATTACCAGAATACAAAGAGCTCCCTCACCCGTCTCAGTGAATTTTAAAATAGACGAGTGAAATGAATTGACGTGTTTCATCAGGGTTCTTGTTATAGTGGATTGTTGCAAGGTGGTAGGTGAAGGTGCCTTTATTGATTCTAGCTACTTGCCTCCAAATGGATGAGTTTTATTTTTGTTTAAATTCTCTTTTTAGGTATACTAGTGAAAAAAAATGCTTTATGCTGTGTTTCTGTTTGCAATTTTTTCCTGAATATTTTTATTGAGAAAAAATTACCTAGGACGTATTCATAAGTGAATTTGGGAACTATCCAAAAAATTGGAAAAGCGTGTTGCTTAACTACTACACAAGTTAATTTTACCAGTAGTAAATAAACACGAAAGCTAGGTGTTGACAAAATACAAAAATATAAAACATTTAATCAATATTTCGGAAGTTGATAGTCAATACCATTCATAAAAGAAATCTATTAATTTAAGTCTTATAAGAATCAGACTAAAAGCTCATAAAATACTTTCCAACCATTATTTACAATTTACTCGAAACTAGAATACTTTCTCTTATAAGTTATTGAAGCGTCCAAGAACCGTTTTTGTTGGTAATAAATCTGAAGGAATTAGTTTAGAATTGCTTTGACCAATCATTATAACAATAAAGAAGTCGAATATGTTGAGTATGAATATAACGAGGTGCTACCAAAAAAACATAAAACTATGATTAAATCACTATTTCCTTTAAATAAAAACTACGTAAAGCAATTAAGGAACAACAAACTTTGGAGTATTTTCTTATTGAAATCGGCAGTCTATTGTGAGCGCATTACAAAACTAAGTTTCACTCTATTATTAAATAATCTAAAGCATTTAAACTGTCTGTGAACTCAATTTAAAGGATTTATACGCCATGAGTCACACAACGTCGGACAATAAAGTGTATGAAATACAACTGATTCAATATCAAAGATGGAATAAATTTACTCGAATATATTTCATCACTGATTTAGTAATTTGTCACCCAGTTTTAGAATAATTTAAGCGAGAGAACTAGCATTATCATGCAAGTTACTGACTCACTGTACACTAAGAAAATTACGTCAACACTTGATAATTTACGATCAATTACTTGAGTTTATACTCAGTTATTCAGATTCAAATGTCTCCGATGTTCTTATTCGTCTCACTGGCGTGTATTTAGTTGCGAGTGGACTACAACGCTCCTAGCGTAGTCGTACACACACAAAGCGAGTGGCACAACAAAAACGAGCTAGCTGGTCGTAACTCTCGCCAGATAGTTAAGTGTACGAATAACGTCCTATATTGCGCCCGCGGCTCCGGACTACACCATCCACCACGTAATACGATCCAATTAAATAGCCACGAATTTATGTGTGTACACTACGCGCCTCAGGTCTCCTTAATTTCGTTTGTTTTAATAAACGACCGTGTAATCGTTTGAACGTTTTGTAATCGATACATTGTTTGATACGGTCACGGATCGGGACCGACTTGTTCTACGACCGATTTATAGAAACGATGTTAAGAATGTTCCCATTTAAACATCACAAAGCTCGGAATTGTATCGGTTTTATGTGAAATTGAAAATAAAAGCGAACACCTAAATGATTTTTCTTTTATGTAACTTAGACCCAAAGTGTACCTACGTTTTATACCCTTTCATATTTCCTCTTTATATCAATGAACTTAACTCTAGCCGACAGTGCATAAAATTGCTAGGAGTCCTCAAATTATTACAACCATCTCAATAGGAAAAGGACATTTCGACCGTTTCTTTCAATATTCCTGTATTTTCCCTCGGAAAACGTAATCGACCGAGGACAGTAATATTACATTTTGTTATATAATAACGATTTTCCTTCCCAATGGCAATTCGTCGTTATTGGACGTAAAGTAAGAACGAACGGTGGCTTCAGTCGAAACGAACATAGGTAATAATAATATAGTTATTGTTATACCTTCCCTTAACCTAAGCCTCGTATCAGGAGCACCGATTCCGTGCAGTCACATCAACCGTTTCGAGTTTTACGACTTACATTGCGTGCGTACAAGGAGTCGTCGCGATTAAACTGCGTACTATGAGTTCGATAGACGACAATTGCAGCTATGCGGTGAATGGGCGCTCCATTCCTGGAACGAGAGGTAGGATTGTACGCTCCGACCTGGCTTCTATCTGCAAAATCAATGTGGCTATTAGCAAGTTTTCGCGCAGTCGCAAAACGTTCACGGAACGCTACCGGTCAGAAGTTACAGCCGCTCGGACCGACTTTCTATGCAGATGCTACTGTTTAAAATAACATTCGTTGAAGCTTTCAACTTTGGGCTTTTTATTTCGTAAAAAAGATTGATTATTGAATATATTTCTCATATTTTGGTGTAAATTGTTTATTTTATTAGATTAAGTGTGTCACCTACTAAATTTAGCATAAGATGATAATACCAATAATAATAACGTACCTGCTACGCACGACACGGCGTGTTCACCGATAAAAATGCTAATATTCGTACCTACAACACAGTATAGAATCTTCTCTTTTTGTTTTGAAAAAATATGTGCAAAGTTCCTCCTTTTACTCTGCGCTCGACGGTGAAATGTTTAGTTCTATTTACTTTGTTTGCATAACATTATTTATTTAACAAATAGCGCTATTGTTTTACAAATTAAACGTAATATAACGCTGTACAAATTCATTGGATTTAATTTACATAAATGAATTAAAGCAATGTTAGGACTAATTTATTGGATGTCAACGGTTAGAATAATATACGCTTTTGTTATAAGGCAAATGTTTGACATGTATTAACATAATGAACTCGCAAATGGAGTTTTGATATACTCTGAGATGATTTTGATTGTTTTTATTGAGAATCATGGTAGCCTTTTATTAATTTTATTATAAAGTTGAATATTCTTGAACTCGTATGTAGTAGTGGTTTTAAAATCAAGTTTAAGTAGTTCATATCTATTGAGGGTTGCAACTGATCAATAAATGTACCTAGTAGCTTAAATTTTGCAAGTTACGGTGTGATTGATAAGCTTGTTTTTATTTTTTTAAGTGCAATTACTTACAACAATTGTTGTTATAAACGAACATGAATTAAGATTAAATACTATTTTATTTGTCATTTTTTTTAAAGTGAAAATTTTAAATAAGCGTTTTTGTCGGGCTTATATTAAGCTCATCATTCATCAATATTGAATAATATGATAAAACATGCTATGTAACTGACGTTAATTTTATTACTATTAATCATCAATTATAATTACAATTATATTATAGCATAAGTAATCGTTCATTCATTTTGAGCGAAATTTCAAGATAATTTTAATAATTCTTACTAACATTCAGCAAACTAACTACAAGACCATAAGCCCAAAACGCATTAACACTACCCAGAACATTTGTAAATAAGACCTTACCTTCCCATCTAACTACAGTATATCTATACCTACTATAGTTAAGTTGGCAACACCCGGAGGGATGTGAAACGATAAACGATGCTTAAATCGATACTGCACACCGTTGTTTGCTCCAAACGTGCCAGTTCAAATGCTGCCTTATTTTTAAGTTGTCTCTTTTAACGTTTCGATGTACGTTTGTATGTATTTTTAAGGAACGGATTTTGTATGTTTATAGGGGTGGAAACCGTTATTGAGATAGGTTTGGTGATTTGTGAAAACTGTAAAATGTTTTGGACTAAGCACTGAACAGATATTGCAATTAATTATATTATGTTCACTTACTGCAATTCAAGTAAGGAATTGCAATTTTAAAATAAATTCTAATTGAACATTTTACTTAACTTTTAGCTTAACTAATTTAATTGGAATTGCATGGCAAATAACCTGATGCTATTTTTATTTTATATGTTACTGAAAATAAGCAGTAAGTAATGTGATTAAGTTTATTTATTATCAGTAAATTGTATAAATAGACATATTTTACTTACTTGGTTGTCTTGTATAAAGATCTTAGCTGCAGAAATATTACAATAAAAAAGCGAATAACTTGAAAACTACTGAACAGATCGACTCCCCGCAAAACACTGGTCGAAAACTATGTTTTTCTCGACCACAACTAATAGAATCTTTTGCGTATTCAACAAAAAAGTTCTTACCCTTCTCTAACAGTGTAATAATATCTTTCGTGTCTCAAGATAGTGGCTGTTTTACTCAAGTACCTAATATTTTAACTGCTAAATGGTTTGCTAGCAAAAAATAACTAACACGGTATATTTTAATAGTGTGTTGAAAGATGTATAGACCGAACAAGATGGCGTTTCTCCTGGGTTTACGACGGAATAAGAATTAATTAGTTTATTTTATTAAGTTATTGTTTTGGTAGCATCCATGGAGTTGAAATCACCTTCGAAGTATAGATACACAATATTATGTATTTTCTCGGTAGCTGCATTTGTATAATATCTCTTTCTTCAAAGTTCAAATAAACTTTACACAATTGAGAACAAGCTTCGGACTGCTTGCTTCCTTCTGTAGATTTATAGTTATGTTATTTTAAGTTTAAGAGCTACAAAAAGTCCTTTTTATATAAGAAGGGATATAATTATTCTCTAAAATACTAAAAAGGACTCAATCTTTTGAGTAATTATAGGAATCATCGAAATCTATTTACTCTCTCCAATAGATTATTTAACAGGAATTACTACTTTCCAAGCAGACAATTCACATGTAGGTACTTTTGCTTGTCTAACAATGGTTATTGAAATGTTTTCAAATAAGAACAACTAAGTATAATTGAAATTATCAATTTGCTAATTGAACCTTATTCCGATAATTGGTAAAACTGTTTTCGTAAAACACAAAGAATAAGAAAAACTTTTCCTTTATGATATTACATACAATGATTGATGAGAGAATTGTTGTTTTCGCTCTGGTTTTTTCTATGACGTCACGAGAAACCTTTTAATACTAAGAAAAATATGTTTGACGTCTATGATTTAAAAATAGATTAATATTTATTTGTGAAACTTTTCCTTGTACGAATAAGGTCAAACGAGGGTCACTAATTGGAAACATGGTGATTACACTTAGATGCATTAGGTATATCCCTCTTATGGTTACGCTAATATTTTGAGGGTGCTATTACGAGCATTCAAAGATTGAAAAAGTTAACTTATTAATGTAATCTAGCAACGACTAGGTACAGTACTTCCGTAATAAAGTTTTCTAAAGAGCATCATTTTCCAGAGATTAAAATTGAATGTATTTTTTTTGTCATAAATTTATTTTGTAGCGTGATTGGGGTGACAAAAATATGTTTTCTTTTATCTTTTGTGGCGCTTACAACATTATTATTTTGAAACAAACTGTATAGTTGGAGATTTTTAACTTAACAACTTAACATTCTATACTAATTACTATAGAATGTTAGGTTAAAGATGTATATTTTCCTTTATCTCTTTGGCGCATTCAACATGTTTCTTTTTAAAAAATCTACCTAATTAAAAATCATCGTGATGTCTGTATAGTATGCTTAGTTAATGTATGACGCATTCGATTAGCCTCATTTAATTAGACGTGTCTGATAGACCACGATAATGCAGTGTCGTTTATTTAGCTTTGCAGATTCAATACAACGGCATCATGCTGTTACCAGATTCCTTTCCTCCTTGTCTGGATACTGTTGGGAATTTTTAAATGTAAATACTTAATTTTAAATAAATATCGATAGTAAGGAAGGGTCTCGCAAAGAATTTTGAATTTGTAAGCTCAGTCCATCTCTTGTATGCTTTTGTAGTCGCTCTCTTCACTGTCTTCACTTGCTAAAAACTGCGTTGTATGAGTATCTTCTTGGGTGTTCTTTATTATTCACCTTTTTTAAAATCAGGCACAAGTACAACCAGTCTAGTATGCTACTGGGCTGGTGAGAAAATATTAGGAAATTCTCTCTCTTCGTTTAATATTTGTTACACAATCACGCTATCTAAGTTATACATAACCTGAATTAACAAGTGATACTTTTTATTTCGGGAATTCATTTTACTAGGACCAAGTTGCGAGCAGAATTTAGTAGATTATTAGACAAAAAGACAATATAGGAACTTGTATGATAGTTAGGAGATGCCACATAGAAACCAAAACTGTAGGATGATATGCAGTAGTTCTTCGATTCTGATCCAAAAATTCTCAGAGCATGGGAAAAGTTCTACCTACTTTCCGAAAAAGTATATTTTTTTCCCATACCAATAAAATAAGGAATGGCAATAAAAATAAAGAATCTTACGTGAGATTCAGTTTTAAAGTTGGTCAGTGGTAATTAGAACGGAAGGTGTAAAATATATGTTGATAACAAGTTGATAACGCTTATATTTTTCTCAAAATTGTTTATAACTGTTTGTTTCTTTAGTTTAAAATTATTGTCTGGTATTTATTACAATATTTATTGTAATAATATGATGTACTTAGTAATTATTCAATAAGTAATGCCTGTAGAAATAAAAATATTTTTTAAGATATGAATTGGCTTTTTAGCATTTTATTTTTGTTACCTATTTAATTTTTTATTATTTTTATTACGTTACTTAACAATAGTATTAGTAAAACCGGCCGAGTGTCAATATTACCCAAATTGTATCGTGTGACCAATGTTACAGATCACAACAATACCTGCTTTAGTAATAGTAGTTAAGATTATACACAGTGTATAAAGAATATTTCTTTGCATTATCATCTTTCTTGTCATTATTTCTTTTAGCTCTGTTGTCAAACACAGTACCGAACACAAAAACTCGGCAGTTGGAAAAAATATTGTGTCACTTCCAATAAAGCTAAGCAGATACAAAAAGATTAACAAAAGAAAGGAGGAAATTTTCTCATTAACAAAATTGCCGGGGGTTAACGTTATTAACGGGAAATATAATAAAAATAATAGCCAACGTTGCGGACAGAATGTGTATTATCTAATAAGGAATGTTAAGATAACGTAGTTTTTGTGCAAGATAATATGAGGAAGGAAGAAACGTGTCTTAATTATTGTCTTCTGTGATCATTGGTCGGTTTCTTTTGGTTCATCATTTAGAATATAAAGGTGTTTATTGTTAATTACTAGCTCCTGTTTGAAAATACTCCGAAATTTATAAAATTTTCGTGATAGGCTCGCATATCCATTTATTTCCATTTAAAAGAAGCTAGAATCCCGTTTACTTATATTTTGGAGCTCTGTTGCATTGGATTCATGAAAATATTAAACTAGACTGTAAGCTCTAACAAGCAGAATTTGAAAAAAAAAAATCTTTCTGGATGTTTTATTGTCTAGAAATCTTATGTAAGAGTGAATTTAAACGTCAAAAATAATAATATTAATTAAGTTCGAATATATTGAACACTATGATTAACTTTCTAAACAATAGCTGTTCGATAAAGATTTTATTTTGAGTATTTTCAAACGTGTTATTGAAACTATTTATAATTATTATTTGTGCACAATGATTCTCTTCAAAAAGGGTGGTGGTAAGGATCTCAGCTTAAGAATATAATATTTCTAATAAAAAAATTGTCTGTGACATTTGTTACGGTTTGCATTTCGTCCTTTGTTCCCTCATGTAATTTTGGTGGTACGCCTACCATCTATCATACGGCGCCTTTGGTCATGTAAATGGCTAATGAACGCCCACTTTTGACAATAGCAGGTAGAAAATTAGAAGATTTTGTGTGAGAAAAGTGCCGAAGGAAATGTTTTGCTTTATATTGCTATTAGCTGTTCATACGGAACAGCGAATAATATTAAAATTTGTGTTATCAAAAGTGTATCTTTTGACTACTTAATAAAGTGTTATATTAATGTTTGTTTTAGTTTACCTTCTGTTAAATAAAATCAAAGTGACACGTATTTCACGAAAGAAAACTCAATAAATCATAAAACAAAGCCAGTGATTTTGTAAAAGCTATTGAAAAACTTTACGTAAATCTAGTAGCGAAACGAAACAATTTTCCCAATAGAATAAAACAGAAAAAGCGAATAAAATAAAAGGATGGAGTTTTCTATCGCATCCGGAATAGTTTTGCAAGCGGATCGCAGTCGCCACGTTCAATTCAAATAGGCACTTGTTACGTATGCAGTTAGCCATAGCAATACTATCTGCAATCAAATCTCAATAACATTTTACGATACATCATAACATTTAATTTGACTTTAAGATTTTACGGTCTTTTGTGAAGTGAGCGGCACAAAATTAATGTGCAAGTATATTAGGAAATAAATGATTTTGTTCGTTTATTTATTGTTGTTAAATTAGAACGGATAAGGCCTTGTACTTATTGTCAATATTAAGAGGGGACATTTAGTGGAACTAAATAATATTATGCTAATAATTAGGGTTTGCAACAAAATTGTATTACTCACGAAGTGTACCATAGCCGCAGCTGGTTTGATTCAGCAACCACCTTAAACTTGTATACTACAAGGCTTAGAAAATACATCCATGAAAAAATCCATCAAAGTGTCACAAATGCATATAAATTCTGAGTTAGTTTTCATCAATTTCCATAGCACTTGCAATTACATACACGTAATAAGCGATTTTGATGCAGGGTGGGAGCGTTAGACCATGAAATTGGCCCGGTCTATGCCATCAGCACCACGCATTGACGTTTAATGCGCGACCAGTCGATAGGATTTCAACCAATACAGTAAATAACCGAATTGATACATATTTATTGTTCCTGTCTGCCGGTTTAATTAAAGTAAAAGCAATTTCGGGTGAAAGTTGATTCTGTACAAGTACTGCATTTTGTGTGAAAGCTTCGCGATTCCATATATCACGGTAAATTGAATGTTTTTAGCTGAGACAGTGTTGTCTCGTTTCATTTCGTAGTGAACTAACTTTACACTTTATTAGTTGTACGCTACAAGAGAGATGTATGTATTTCTTAAATGTCAAAGGAATGGGGAAGTAAACATGTTCACTTACTTTGCTCTACATTTATATAACCATGTTCTAATTCTTTAAAATTTTTCGTCTTCATTTTACTACAAAATGTTCTACAATCTCTCAAGTTCATTATCTAACCAACATTAATCAGTACAGTAAAATTATTCACTGCGTTGTACTTAAGAGCGATTTTCATCAATCCGCATTCATTATTACCGGTTCCCCTTGTTATACTTTAGCTACCTTGGTACAATCTCATTTCGTACATTGTATTACATTGTAACATTACCTCAACCGACAATTTCCTCGCTATCAATCGATCTACTTACTGCTTAAAAGGTTACCTAAGACCTCATAAAACTTAACATAACAGCAACTAAATTTGTTTTGGTAGTAACTTGCTCTTTTAGCGAATTTTAATAGCCATTAGAATTTGCCACGATCGCTCCATCCGATATTAGGCGCCATAAAGGTAATGTCGGAGATAGCACTCCAAAAAACTATCAACAAAAACTATAAAGGCGAAGTATCAGATGAAAGGTCGGTGTAAAAAAATTGTTTAGTATGTTGAGATGAAAATTGCTTGCACTTCCGCGGGCTCGTTGGTACATCTTGTATTAAGTCTAGGATTGTTTGCTTCGCGATTATGGATCTAAGGTGTGTGGGTCCCACCTATTGTGAATTCCGTAGGTCTGAAATTTATTTGACAGCCCCAGTGTCTGTGGAGAATGGAAAATGGCGGAATGGTAGAATACATTATGGACATAACTCATGGTTTGTTTTTGGCGGGGATCCGACAAACGTTATTGGTATTTAGGGACATTTGACTATTAGGGGTAATGTTTTTTCTTCGTTATTGATATATGAGACAGTGAATATTGCATGGAGGAGCCGACAGTGGGCTCGTTAGTTACGGTGGGAATTAATATTGTTTTAAGTGTTGCGACTTGTGACTACTTTTGGACACACACATTCAGTAGGATACAAGGATATTGGTTTTTAATTGGTTAGTCTTATCGAGAAATTTATTGAAGAGATAAAAAAAATTAAGGTACTTTTTACGAATTGTGTTATTAATACATTTAGCAACTTAATTCAGACTATATCTACCAACATATATTTGCGCGTGGACGATGCTTACCGTGCCGGTACCTACAGAACTATTACACGAGGGGATTTCCATTTATTCAATACTCATTGCAGAATAAAAGAATTATTGCTTAGTCATTAATCATTTATTCACATCTACCTATTTGTTTTCCTTTAGTTGCTTGTTCCTAAGAGAAATTAACATGTTTAAATATTAGAATACAATACGTTGTTTGTCTATATTGTTACTTACAGGGTACAACAGTTAACCTATTTACAAACTATGTAATAGACTTATGTTATAAATGTCAGCTAGAATGTCCGTTTCCTTTTCTTTCTACGGACTCCAGACGAATTTCCGTACAGCGTAGGTAAGTCAGAGAAAATTCACTTTAGACAGTCCATCTAGAGAAAGAAAACCCAGTTCCTTCATTGCTTTTCATTTCTGCGCGATGGAATACTTTTTGGTTTAGCTCATGACAAGACGTAGCATGAAAGCGATCTACTTGTATAATAATCAATCGTAACTTAAAACCTTACAAGGAAATTCTCATCCCAACAAATACTTTTCAATGCAATTTTCTAAAACAATTACTTAGAAGTTTTCGTTATTTTCGTCACAAATTCATTTCTGCAAAGTTTTCTAATCTACCTTAGCATGTATTGAAAACGTATTCTCCTACCGTGGGTAGTAAATGATGGATAAGCTATGCGGACCAATATATCTGGCACTTGATTAAACATTAAGAGGGTTTGAGACGTAATTGGAATGTGTAGGCTGCTTTATATGGGAACGTGTGGAAATGCCTGGAAAATCGATCGCGGTGGCGACTCGACGTAGATAAAGATGCTTTAGTGTGAAGGTATTTGTGAAGTGAAGGAAAATACCACTATATGCCTGTTACAAGCCTATAGTTTGTGTACAAATCTTTCTATGTCTATACGGGCTAATATTTTTTTAACGCTGGATTTTTCAATATCAATTAGTGTTAAGTAGAAGTCTCTACTTTGTATATTTGTGTACAAATGTTTTTAAGTCTATATGAATGCGTGTTAAATAATGATTTTTTGCATCGGTTAAAGTTAAAGTTTCGGTTGAGTGTATTTTCAATTATAAATGTTTTTAAAACTAGAGGTTAATCTTTAAGATCTTTTGTTGAAGCGTTACATTTGTCTAAATTTCTAGTACAATATTTAATGTCTCAAATAGATTTTATCTGTTGAAGACAGTTGGTGGAAACGGGTACAGGTAAAAACGTATAGAACTTGAATTCATGCGGGATACGGAAGTCAGGTGGTGGGGTTCGATCTATGAATATTGCTTGATCACATCTGTTACAATGTATTGCATTTATATTTATTTATATTATATTATTTATTCATATATATTTGTTCTACTCGATTTTTCTATTAATAAAGAGCTTTTTCGTTAAATAAACAGACTTATTCCTGAACTCTCATAGGTTTCCACATTTAGTTTTAAAATTGTTATTTAAAAGCTACTTTTATTTACTTCTGTTGTAGTCGTGAATATGTTAGTTTGCTTTCCTTTCGCCGTACACAAATATTGTCAATTTAACCCCGTATTTTAAAGGATAATTTATTAGATAAATGTGAATTTTACTGATACTTGCCTTACCTAATATAATTAAAGACCCCAGCATAATATTTTGATTGATCCTTTAGATATATAACACTGTTGAATATATCCTATACAATCAAAACGATTTATACTACTGTTATACTCTTAGAGTTACCTAGGTACCAGTAACAAAAAATACTTCCCACGTTCAGTTTTTCTATTATAGAAAAAAGTTAATAGAATATAACGTTATTTTAAATAAATTGGATTGTCTCAACGGTGCAGTAGCGAGTTAATTAAGATATTCATTTAATTGTGAATGCATATCCTCAAGGTTCTCGATAGATAGTCACGGATCTTTTGAATATCCGTGTTTAACTATATTATAATTAGATATTAATATTTATAGATACTTGGGATTCGTACTTACGTGCGAAGGTATTTCGAATGAGTCTATGTATCGGACCGGAATCGATGAAGACAGATGATTATTTTAAAAGGTTTCAGGAACATGTACGTCAGGCTGGCCCGGCCCCATGGAATTTAATAATGAGATTGTTATCAATCCAATGTACCCGGGTATACTAATATATGTAACACCTTCATTTTCAATGTAACTCTTTTTAAAAGAAATTACGTGCACTTCTTAGTGGCCGGGCCAGCCTGGCGTTTTCAGCCCGGCCACCTTGTTTCCCACTAATCTACAAAAAATACTGGCAATATTGTGCTACAGATGAAATGTACCCTATAATTTATGCATATGTAACACAAAATCGAATCCTAAAATGCAATAGCATACGAAATATTAGCGGTTGCAGGTGGCCGGGCTGAAATTATTTCGTTAATATAAAACAGTAAAACGCCAACACCTACCAAAAACTAATACCAGTACATAATGAGATATAGAGATATAGAATACATGTAACGCTTTCATTTTAAATTGTAATACATATTTAGAAAGAATAATCACTTGAAATTATATTTCAGCCCGGCCACCTAAAAGCGGTAATATTCCCTAAAATCTTATGCCAATTTGTACAGTAAAACCTGATACAGCTATGAAATGAAAGTTACATTCGTTTCGTTTTAGTCGTATACCTTTAAGCCTTCTGTTTGACTAGATTATCAAAATCTGAGAAACTTGCCGAAGAGTGACTATCATTTATTAACTAATTTCAGGACATTTGGTTTGTTGAGTGAAACAAAATTGGTAATTGTCATATTTTTTTAACAATCATTTTTGAAATTAGTTAGACAACATTTGTACTTATATTAATTAGGTACTATAACAATTGTTAATTATAAATAATGTAAAAAAAGGTTACACATTGATAATAACACAGTTATCAAAAAATTATAGTAATATCAATATTACCTTAACATCGAACATTCATTCATTCAGAATATTAGAAGATAATTTTTGGTTAAATACTTATTATACCTTGGTAAAAAATCACAGATTTTCATAATGATTTTTACATCAACTTTGAATTTAAAGTTTTGAAAACATTCAATTAAAATTATGCTAATATAATTATTACAACAATTCTTAAATAAAGAGAGAACCATAGTTCTTTCAGTGGCAGCTAATGGAAATATAGCTATGTAGTATATATAATTAACATAATATTAACCCTAGAAAGATAACCTACGCCTCAGAGGCGCCCGCGTCCGTTTGAAATTGCTGTCTCTTTCTAATGAGCGCGCGTATCTACCTGTCGTTTTCAGTTAGCTTTTTAGTTAGTTGTAGTTAAGTTAGTTCATTAAAAAAAAAAATATTAATATATCGTACGCCTCTAAAGCGCATGGTTATCTTTTGTGGCAGTCAAAATATGGTTATCTTTCTAGGGTTAAAATCACAGCTGAAAATCACAATGTTAACTTGTATAATTAAACGTATGCTAATATAATAATCATTGCTTGACTAATTCAAATTTAAATATATTGCTTATTAGAATCGTTAAAAACGTACTAATCACTTGATTATGTTATTTAATCAAGCTAAAATGTACGTCAAGGAATGTAAAAATGTAATAATAACCAAAAATTATCTTCTAATATTCTGAATGAATGAATGTTCGATGTTAAGGTAATATTGATATTACTATAATTTTTTGATAACTGTGTTATTATCAATGTGTAACCTTTTTTTACATTATTTATAATTAACAATTGTTATAGTACCTAATTAATATAAGTACAAATGTTGTCTAACTAATTTCAAAAATGATTATTAAAAAAATATGACAATTACCAATTTTGTTTCACTCAACAAACCAAATGTCCTGAAATTAGTTAATAAATGATAGTCACTCTTCGGCAAGTTTCTCAGATTTTGATAATCTAGTCAAACAGAAGGCTTAAAGGTATACGACTAAAACGAAACGAATGTAACTTTCATTTCATAGCTGTATCAGGTTTTACTGTACAAATTGGCATAAGATTTTAGGGAATATTACCGCTTTTAGGTGGCCGGGCTGAAATATAATTTCAAGTGATTATTCTTTCTAAATATGTATTATAATTTAAAATGAAAGCGTTACATGTATTCTATATCTCTATATCTCATTATGTACTGGTATTAGTTTTTGGTAGGTGTTGGCGTTTTACTGTTTTATATTAACGAAATAATTTCAGCCCGGCCACCTGCAACCGCTAATATTTCGTATGCTATTGCATTTTAGGATTCGATTTTGTGTTACGCATGCATAAATTATAGGGTACATTTCATCTGTAGCACAATATTGCCAGTATTTTTTGTAGATTAGTGGGAAACAAGGTGGCCGGGCTGAAAACGTCAGGCTGGCCCGGCCACTGAGAAGTGCACGTAATTTCTTTTAAAAAGAGTTACATTGAAAATGAAGGTGTTACATATATTAGTATACCCGGGTACATTGGATTGATAACAATCTCATTATTAAATTCCATGGGGCCGGGCCAGCCTGACGTACATTCAGGAACTACGATTATCAGTAAAGAGGGATTGATAAAAGAAAGATGTATCGGTGTCATGTCGTGTCATTCAGATGCCTGTAGAATAAATGTTCTAACATCTAATTTGAACGATTTAAGGCCCGTTTCACAGCTTAAGAATAAGTGTCAGATAACCTTCTTGCTAGTTTACGTAATGGCAAATGTATGAAAACTGCTGTCGAAATTTCGATAGTTGTCCAGAAGGAGTGAAACCGGGCTTAAAGCTTAGTTTCATGAATATTGTTTTGATGAGAATGGTCGTTCCAATTTTATAATTCAAAACCTATTTTTACAGCAGCAAGTTTCATCCCAAAGTTAAAAAAACTTAAGTCTAAATAGAATGATAATCACCTGGATGCGATATTATGCTTTCAGAAATGTAGAGAATTCTTTCACTGTAGTGTTGTTAAAATTACGAGATAATGTAATTATTTTCCACGCCTTTTCAATCGCAAATTGGCCTTAACCTAATTTAAAAGTAATTAAATTTCATTTACCAAAATAGGTAAAACAGTTCACGGGGAGTTTAAAATAACAAAAATCAAAAAGCCATCATTTTATTAACTCTTTATTCTCTTGAATTTTTGAAATTAATATTACAATATTGAATGCGGGCTTCATATACAATCACCCAACTATTTGCTTAGGTATATAACACGACACAGTCACTTTGAATCGTACCTTCAGATCTCACTTGACCACGTTAAAGGTTCACCAGTGTACTCAAAGATAGCTCAAGTTATATCGGACAGTATTTAATTAACACACCGTCCATTTTAACCTGACCTTTCCGTAGCAGCTGCGTACGATTCACAACCAATGTCGAAAGACCAAATAAACTTGAACCAAGCACACATAGTGCTCATTACGTATCAGGGCTCCTCTTAACGTGGTCAAATTGCACAGGCATACGAAACATCTCAATACATAAATACATAACATAAAACAAAAAAAATATAAAACAAAAAATAATGCGCCACATAAAACTTTCACGACTATTTACAATTACTTAACTTGTAAGACGATTTTAATTACTATATTCAAAAATATAGATATAGGTACATAGATACATAGCTACATTTATATTAAAGATAAAAATTGATCGCTTCTTTAGGATATAAAACTAATAGAACGGAAGTCTTGTTATCAATAATAATGTTAAAAGAAACATTGAAATAAGAAATACTATAACCTGGACAACGCAACAAATATTAAACTTAATAAAACAGAAATGTCCAAACAAAGTATTTAAGTTGAGAATGTTGGAATAACTGGGGAAGGACGCTATAAATTAAAGTGAAAATTATTATAATTAATATTAATATTGATATACATATGTTCGGTTAGGTAAATTAATACCTACAGTCTACAAAACACTAGCAATATGGCAAGACAGCATTACGGATGGAGGACATATATAATCTATTTAGCAAATTGCTCATTGTTTCACTGTGGATTACAGTTCTTTACGAGGCAGAAACAATAAAGGTGTACCTGACATAAATCATCGGACGTACATACCTACAAGAATCTTTACTATGTTACAGTATTTACCTATTGTTACATGCGAAACTTAATCGGTACTTAAAGGGAAGCTGCTCGCACATCGAAAACACCAAAACTGTAGCCTATTTGTAATTTTGCACAGTCCCAAAACAATATTCGTAAACCGATAAAACAACTATCTAAGTTTTCAAATGCAGAAATAACAATTTAATTCGTATACACACAGTGTGTAATAATCAAGTTCAACAGCATATTCGGGTTATGTGCTATGACACCAAAAACTACGTTACAATAACGTGTTATACAATAAGCGTATAACGTTATTTGACGCGGTTATTGCATGTTATCACGTATGTGCAAAATGTGATAGAAAAGCGTTTTGTAGGAGATAACAAAACGCAATTTTGCACTGATAATGTTTTTAGCGTCATAGCCTCGAGGACCCAGTTTGTAGTGTGTACGTCCCAGGTTCAAAAAGCTTCTTCCATTCGCATTCAAATGACCATCTACGAACGATACTAAATAATTTTAAGCGTTTTTAAATTCAATTACTAACCATCGGATTTACGCTTAAGTTTTATTACAAGTGTCTACGATATTTTTAATAACTATGCGTTTTATAATTTATAAAGCCTACTTAACTCGAAGTTACTTAAGTACATTTTGTTCGATTTTCATTCTCGATTTTTTATATATATTTAAAAATAAGATGGGATAAAGTTATATTACTAACGACAACCTTATTATATGTACGTAATCTTAAGGGGACTACGGGTTTAATGAAATAATGTGGGTTGAATGTATTGCACATGTACTAGGGTAATTTTAATGGAAATTAACATAGGATATCGTAATCTATTTACGTATCCATTGCTTACATGCTTGATATTAAAATAGATGTATAAGCTATAAACAAACAGTGTATAGAAGTCGTCGAGATTGGACCGATTTGAAAAATATCTCTATTTAGATGATCATTGCTCGTTTATATTATTAGTAGCGATTTTATGAATATTATCGGTTTTATTGGCCGTTATTTTATAATTTATAATCTATTTTCATTTGAATCTAATGGCGTTATCAAACAAGTAAAACGCTAAATATGTATGTTTAATATGTATTTTTATCACCACATTTAAATGGCGAATCTATCAATGATGACATGAAGTTGCATATTTAATTAAAACTTGTTTTCGCCCCAATGTAGATATTTGTTTAAAAATTTCCATTTATGAAGTTTATTATAATATTAAGTTATGAAACGTGAAAGAACATCTATTATGAGTTTTGATGTTTATAATCTACCGACGACTTAAAACTTTCCTAATGATATCACGACATTAAATTTTCATTTTACCTTTACACAGCTATAGATATACAAATCCGAATAACACAGTGGACAGATATTGAGAGGGTGATTTTATAAAAATTAAGCGAAGACTCCAATTTTAATACAGTTATCTATTAATTTATCTTTTTAATTCTACCCTGACATTAATTTACGTATAATGGTGACTATCAATACTAAATTTTAATTATTACGTATAGAGTTGAAAATAAACTTATAGAAACAGGTTTTTTGGACGCGGAACATATTTTGCAATGTACGTGTTAATAAATTATTTTAATTATTTGGCACAACGTGGAATTGAAAGCGAATTTGGTGAGTGGAAACGTTTAAAACCATACAATGTTTAAGAAGCTCGCGTTTTCGTGAAAAAAACCGCGAATATTTTTCCAGTTTTATCCAAGCTCCGTTTTGTAACACCGTTTGTAGGCATTTTATGTATGAAATTACTGAGCTGGAAAATTCAAATGTGCATATGGCTACGTAAAATTGCAAGAAACATAATTCCGCCGCCGTTTCGTACCCGCAAACGGCATCTTTTAACTTTCGTTGGAAATAAGGAACTAAATGTCATCGACTTTCGGCCATGATAAAGTGCGACCACTGGATATTCCGCCGTACATTGGTTTATGTTGTAGGTACCTAGTCTTAGCAATACTTCATACAAAGTCGAACCTATTTACCTATGTATAATACACTTAAACTACTCAACTTTTAATATTACGTGTAAAATTTATATTTAGTCACATTATTGTAATTTATTATATGTATCATCGTTACGTATATAATTTTGAACATCAGATGACTGGGGATTCATGGACAACACGCCGTATGCAGTACCGATCCATAATCTTTGTTCGTTTGTTCATTTGCTATTTCATGGACATGGTATTTTCAACTAGAATTATCAAAAAATACCGTCTACATTTAAATATTCATTATAAGTGAAGACGTAAAATATAAAACACAACGTTCGTCGTGACAAAGACCTATTTGCAATTGTACTTCCATACGTATTTTGTTATAAATATACACATTTTAAGTTCTTATGGAATTAGCTACGCAGGTATTTTAATTAATATTTTGTCGATAATATTATACTATCGAAATCAATCGTTCAAAACCAAAAACAACAATTTATGGACTTAAACTACTGAAGTGAATCACAATCTGGTCAAAAAGAAAATAAAGGAGTAACTCTTTCCAAATCAACTGATAAAATACAACAAATTTTACAATCATAAAAAAAATGTGACCGTCAAAACATAACCAGTCCGCTAACAGCGGACAAATAATAAAATATACATCAAAATGTACATAATATAATATCTATTAATAAAAAATATAACATAATGGATTAAGAGTAAGTGGTAGCAATAAATACTATGAGATTCACAGATTTAAAATCTTAACTAACAATACCGAAATTCACTCGGGCTCCTATGTAAACCTTAGAGCGATTCTAACGCATTTTTTGTATATTTTAGTAAAATATTATTGCAATACAAGGTGTGGTTATGGCAACAAAATAAATGCTTAAAGCACATCACCAGCCTGTCCACCCAGCGAACGACACCGAGGCAAGTCCTTCGCACTTATAAAGGAACATCATTACATAAACGATACGAGCCGGCCTCCTCCACAACGAGGAGCCGCGCCCTGACGCGAAAACATAAAACTAGTGGATACGAATCGACTAACGCCCGCAGGTCCGTATGGACGTAACACTTGCTCTCACACTATATGATACAGAATCAGTCAAGATTTCCTATACGGCGTCGCGGACACCTTACGTAGGGACCTTGTTCACTTTGAGTAGGTCGCTGGAGCCCTTGTCGATGGGCATCTTCATGGGATCGTGATGGTGGGTCACGTGGTGGCCGTGGTGCTGGTTCTCCAGCTTGGCTTGCTTCTCCTGCTGTTGCTGCTTCATTCTCTCCTGCTCCTCTCTGTCTCTGCGAGCCTGCTCGTTGATCTCTTTCACGGCTCGCAGCTCCTTCTTTAACTTCATGCGTCGATTCTGGAACCAGATTTTGATCTGTCTCTCTGTGAGGCACAGGGCGTGTGCGATCTCTATCCTGCGCCGGCGTGTCAGGTAATGATTGAAGTGGAATTCCTTTTCTAGTTCTAAGGTCTGGAACCTTGTGTATGTCTGTCGACCTCGCCTTCGTGGGCAACCATTTGGACCTGGAAACAAAAAGATAAATGTTATTATGAATTCCGTTATAATCATGTAAATTGATTACACATTTGCAATATTTGCTCCATAAAAATAAAATTAATCCTAAATAAATTATAAGTTACAGTTGAATAAAAGTTAAAAAAAAACCGATTTATAGCATCATATATCACGTTCCAACAGCTACGATTCGCAAAGGCTTCGGAGAGAAACCATTAAATTTCACTTTTATACCATTTTAGATTTTAATGGCTCATTAATATTTTATAGCGCACTAAAGTTAATTTTAGAGTTATCCGCTACTGAGCCCGACATCGATGAGAATTAATCACTCCTAGAGTCGAAGCGGCCGGCCCTTTCGAATATCGCTCGTACTGATTTCTGCTTTCGTCCCGTAAGATTGTGCTTACAATAAAAATAAGTAAAAACAATATCGCCGAAGCAAAAAAGTAACGGAAAGGGTTAGGAGCAAACGGTCCGCGAACAATAGTGTCCTCTCTAAAAAGAAATCGCTACAAAAAAGTCAGGGATGCGTAAAGAAGGGTTGCGCAACTTTCTAATGCTTTGTAAGGTGTCCCTTTATTTTGTTCCTGTAGAGGATGTTTTCTTAGAATTTGTGAAAGTTTACCCTTTAGCGTCGTAAAAATTTTGTACGTAACACTTTTAAGTTTAACGGTTCATTTAACTTTGATAATTATCATACCTACAAATTCACGAGCGGTGAATTCACACATTCACCCATACATCGTAAAGTCGAGTATACATAGACGGGTAAATACCGAGCTCCACAAAGCGATCGGGTCTCGGAACTGGTTTTCGAGTCAGCCAATAAATAAGGTAAGATAAATAGCCTTCCCACCGTGTATAAAATTGATAGCGGACCAACAGTGTCTCGGAATGCCCGGCCGTGTAGGCTGGACCTTACCTGACCACGTTAAAAGAATATAGATACGATACCGCTAATGGGTTATTTTAATTGGTATACACGCACTTTAAATTGTAGCGTGTTGAATAAAGAAGTATTTTCTTTAAAAAGTAACTTAATTAGTTATAATTGGAAAATAGCCGTTAATCAATCGGTAAAGAATTTGAAAATAGCTTGATATTTTTTTTATTGGTAGGTATGTGGAATTAGCTGAGATTTATTCATGTTGTTCGCGTCGCGCGTAGCTACATTCCCACATTATAATTTCTAAAACATGAACTATAACTTATTCAAATGCACACAATTTAGTGTGTTGGTGTTCTTCGAGTCCAGTGACGATAATATGAGTATTTTCTTAATCAAATACAAACGAATCGTTTAATTAAAATGTAAATTTCGAATTGATTCGTAGTGAGCTTGAATGAAAATAATCGCCTTTTAAATATTTAATACTTAACGAGAGCGTGTAGTAACCCAATATTTTATGTAAGAATGTGAATTTATGTAAATAAAAGTTTAAAATATCGTACCCACTTTTTAACTTGGTTATTACAAAGTAAAAAATATGCAGCAACTACATAAATCATGTGACTCGCCCGAAACTCTGATACCACGTTTACATGAGCTATAAATTACCGAAACTGCATTTTTACGGCCGCAATAACATTTATGGTTCGTTCTTATTTCAACAAAAACTTAAAAACTGTTTAAAATGTCATAAACAGACAATGGAATAATTATACAAGCGCGGTTAGACGAGTGCGAATAGATAACGCGCGTACGACAGAGCGAGACGGCGATAGACATTCTAATTTTAAAAAGCAAAGATGGAACCCAAAACACAATACACGTATCCCAATAATGCGATTAAAGTGAAAGGTCGTAAGTGATGTCCGATGACGCGTCAAAAGATCCTTGTGCTTTATGGGGTAGAGTTCAAAATCTGATATCAGGAGGGTTAGTGCGGCCGTTTTTTGTTGGGGCCGGTGATACGTTAGGCAGGTTCACCCTTCGTACGGTCGCCATGACAACGGACGTTAAGGCACCTCCCGTCAGCTGGCCTCCATTATTCTCTACAGTATTGTTGTCGCGAAGAGGTTTAACTATCGCCGTATTGTACCTGTAAGAGCTCATATTTTTTAATGGGAACCATCGAATGTTTCCCATAGATATGAGATAACAATCGCCTCAACTACTGCTCAGGACGTCAACCTCATTTGCATTGTTTTTAAGGTTTTTTGGTAATTGGCGTCTGATCTGATAACATTATTTTCGAATAAAAGGATGTTTAATGTTTTATTTGTGAATCGACATAATAAATTGTTGGTACCTAATCTGGAGATTAGAAAAAGAGTATCACGAGTGTAAAAGACACAGGCACGGACGCGATATATCTCTGAGAGCGAGATATAGCATTAATTAGAGGAGTACATTGTGGGCCGACACCGGCATGGACAATAAACATACTGCGACATGACCCGGCTCTTACCCTGCCTCGCTTTTTTCTTCGAAATAAATCTCACGGAATGCCGCTTATTTATTATTTTATTTAACTTGCCCGCCTTTGTACAAACCCGTTCCATGTATTTGATTAATGCCTACCCGTCGGATCGGGATATTAAAGGTCTGATTGTGAATTATAACAGAAATTTTGTCCAGTAAGAGGATTATTTATGGAACGGGTAAGCCCTGGTCACTGTCTCTGATTTGTGGGAGATGGGCACTTAGCTGAAGCCGGGAATATTTGTTTACAGATCAATATATTATCGGCACAATGAATCTCTCAATGCATTGTTTTGAGAAGAAAATTATGCTTTATAACGCATTTCGGGTGGTACAAGTATGTGCAAAGTGAGATAAAATTGGATTGTATAATTAACTGTTGGCCATAAAGCCGCCAGTAAAAGAAATCGATAGCATTATTAAGTATAGCTTATATCAATTAAATGTACATTAAAAGCTTTAAGGACTGTAGCGGCGTGTCGGCGACACCGCACTTTATTGGCTCGTAATTCGCGAATCGTCGTAAACTCTCGTGCGCGTTCGGGACGCCATCTTAAAATAGTTCGTGTTCAAAATTCAAATGCAGACTCTCTCCTATTGTTACGGATCGATGTTTGACGTTCCGTGATGTGGCATTTCCTGCGCTTTTAAGTTCCACACAGCTATTACTGGCGCTGTTTTGAATACAATTTAGATTGCAGAATCATCCTATCTATTTTTAGTTATTAGATTGAGTCATAGCGTTATATTTAGTTGATCGTGACTTGAATTAACTCTCTGACTTTGAAAGTGAATATTTGTGCACTGCACGAATAACTATTATGTCGTGTTTGCCCAAACTTTTACGGTCAAAATAACATTCCTAGCGTACTTATTCACATTGCATGCTGCTTGATGCGAGATAACATTAAATTGGTTATATAACTATGCGTAGCAATCGATTTACTTGGTTCTTTTGTTACTACCAAACCGTATCTAAGTAACGATATTATTGGCATTTTTCATACAATTAGTGTTAGACGATGATCCTATAACAAAATTATGACGAGATACGCACGATCACGGTGAAGACAAAATTTCTATGACGCCTATTAAAATTGTTTTGTCTCGGTATAAATCGTACAGTGTCTACAGGGAGAGGTCACGGAGATGTAGCTGTAAGCCCAATTAATTTATCATTTACGTATTTGAATTTAGATGATACCTTCTAATAGACAGTTAAATGGCGCCTACGTTGACATCACCACAATTTTCATTAATTATTTCAATTGAAGAATATCTGATTTTGACATAAATAGACTTGATTAGGACATACAAACGCGAAGTGCTTTCTTTGATGAAAGCCAATAGGCGCGCATCCACTTAAATAAATAAAGCAACGTTGTAAGTAATTTACAGCCCGTAGCACACGAATGTGTTAGTGTACCTACATATCATGCGTGGTCGTGTCGGAAAGAACTATTTTTGCTCATTGTGAGCCTGTTAAATCATCACAATGTTGTTCTGTGTGCTCCGTAGGACATTGCCTCGAACGTAGGGCTGTCCGAAACTTCCACATAAGGCAACCAAGTAACGTCCGCTAAAACCCGTGACAAGAATTTTAATATGTTCCACTTATAAATACTGATAAGTATTTTAAATTTGAACAGATAGGTAGATGGTATGCGTTGTAAATATGCTATGCGTGGCATGTGTCACAGAAACGTGGACGGGTCCCACTATCTAGTTACGCATCACACGAGAAGAAACCAAGTGCCCTTTGCCCCGGCTCCTACCTGTATAATACGAAGAAAATTTCCAAGATAAATATTTAACAAACATTCGTCGAGATGATAAAATTATGTCAGTTGGGCATAAAAATATAATATTTGAATATTTATTTATGTAGACGACATCGTTCTAGTCAAGTAGTAAGTTCCCGAATTCACGAAAATGAGGACACAAGACATGAAGGGGGAAACACGAGCATATTCTCCCAATTTCTAACCCCATTCAAGAAAGTTTGTCCTTGTCTTTGACATCCGCGTTTATTCTGATAGAGCCGTACAGTTCACAACTCTGAATATTAACCTTATGTACCGGATAACGCTATATTGTATGTGTTGAAGTAAACACAAAAAGTTGCAGACCTGCATTTGTCGTTGATACTTGGAATATGGCCAAATATGGTAATTAGCGGCTATAAAATAAATAAAGAAAAACTAAAGGATAAGATAGAAGGAAACACGATGTTTTATTAGACATTTATTAAAGGAAGCGATTAAAAAAACATGAATTGAAAGGCAGCTGAAAACGCAGGTGACAATGTCTGTACCTATACATGTTTCCGCAAATCGTTTGAACTGTACGCAAATGAAGATCAAATTGAATCCAATCGTACGCAACTACGCAGCGATCAAAACATGGTTTTAAAATTAGGTATCGTATTATATCGCTGAAAGGATATAATTACAATGCCACTCCCTGTTTTTTCGATTTCCTTTTTACGTATTCGCTTTTGACGTTTAGCGACGTCCCTATACCCGTTGTGCGCACGCACAGTGGTGTGTTGAAGCGAAACGATCTTTGATCCAGGGGCGGCGCGCCTTGCTGACGTCACGATTTATTCATCCCGAATAACTGACTGTTAACTAAGTACTAAAAAACATACATTATGTAGGTCCGAGTGTATGTAGGGGAGATCGTTTGATAAAGCACGAAGAGAATGGGACACAAATTGTACACAATAGTCATTTTAAGTTAAACTAAATATGCTAGAGGTGTTTTAATACTCGTTAAACGATAACGTGTAGATTTATTAATCATAAATGTTATCAGATAACAAATTATAAGTATGATAAATATCAGGTTGAAGTAACTAGAATATTGTACAAAATCAACAAATTTATAAAACCGGTCCTATGATTTTACCCTGCGAAGTCCTACTATCATGTACCTAACAATGGAAATGTTTCTATAAAAGCAAAGTTCATTAATAAACAATATCAATATATCGATGTTACACAAGGGTATTGAGTGAACAGAAGCCAATTGTCAATTTCATTGGGTACTCAAACACCATGTCAAGTTTGATTGAATGCTAACGATACATACGGCTTATAATTAGTGCCACAGACGATTTATACGTCGCAAGAAAATAATTCATGCGAGAATATAAAACATTGCAAGAAGCGTACTTTTGTTGCCAGCATTTTACTGTCAAGATCACAGAAATGTTCTTACACTAATTTTATATGTTGCCAAGATAAATGTGACGTCCTGACGAATTTACAAAAGAAAGATTTGTTGGAAAATTGGGTAGGTTGTCTGAGAATGCTGTGATATTTATTGCATTTTGAAATTTGATTCAGTGATTTTAAAGAGGGCTAATGCCGTTTTTGGCAATGTAAATTCGAACAATACGAGTGATGAGTATGAGTTAGTTTTTAAAGCGACAATGTTCATGATCATTTTTATAAATCAATAAAAAACATTTCTTCGTAACCATTTGCCGGTTTCTTTTTATCAAAATATTTCATGATGTTTATCATGATATTAGTCAAACAGAATTGGAATTTACGGAAAACTGGAAAGAGAGAAAACTCCGATAAATAAACAAATGTCATATGCTAATTACCATAACGATGCGGGCTTTCTTTTTGCCTTTCCATTTCATTGAACTATTTGTATAATATACTATCAACACATATTCGAGTATAGTATATTGTTTAAGGTATTTCAGTGTAATATTATTGTAAAGCTGAGAAAGGAACAACGCTTAGAATTGTAGTGGAACAACAGCAAGTCAATACTTCAACCACATTACAGAGTCTATTGTTACAAGTAACCACATTCCTGTGGGGTCTCTTAACGGACTATTTTAACGTTGCTTGCTTTTTACACTTCGCTTTAAACTGAACTATCTAAGCTTTAGATCATTTCATTATTTCACTTATTTATTTTAATTGAAGATTCCTAAAACAAATAGAAGTAAGTGAGTGAATGAAACGTGTCCATTTAACTAGTTTATACATCCCAGTAAAGGCGTTTACGATAGCCAGTGAGCTAGAATTAGCTGTAAGTAGTTAAAATAAAATGAGTATGTTGTATGTACATATGCTCTTTGATATTATATTGTTATGGTGCAACCGATCAGGTACTCGTCAGACCAGTAGGCACGTATTTACATAATTATAAACGTTGAATTACTTAGATAATGTATTCATTTGCAACAATGTTCAACTCACACACAGCTACTAAAGTAGGACGCGGTATTTGGTTTTCCTTCCGTTTGTTTATATGTCTTTGATCTTGTGAAATATGGATATTCTGAACAAATATTGTGAGAGCTTATATTAGAGAAATAGCCTGTTGTTGCTCGAGTTGAAAGGTACGATTTATTAAAAAGAATATGTTGAATGTAAACGTATTTATAGTGTAATAGACAGAGTAATCCTACATCAAATATTATTTCAGTTATTTTTATAAAATTTAATATTATTCTAGGTACTAAATATAACAGGTTATTTACGAAAACTGAATAAGATATTTTAGTACTTACCAATTTATCACAAAATTTGCTTTAAATTTGACTTTATGGAAGTATTTATTACTATTTATTTCTCAACTCAATATGAGATTGCATTTGCAGTAAATTAAACTTTACACAGGTTTATATGAACCGATAATATGTTAAGCGCAGGCCGCCGAATGAATATGTAATTAGTGTCTACCTAACAATCATTGCATAGATAAAACATGCATTTATTGATAAGCTTTATTAAGAACTCATGAACTGTCATCAAGTAATCATAAAAACATACATTTATAGGCATGTTATTAGCAAAGAATACATGCATGTATGGTGCATTGAAGAATTATTAAATCTTTTTGCTTTGAACGATTTTGAAAAATACATTATATTTAAACACGTTCTTCATACAAGCCAGTAGTTGATTTTGGACATAATACAACAAGTTTTTGTGCTACTTTTGTCATTCGTATTTCGGGCCTATCTCCTTTCACTCAGTACTAAATGATTGTATCAAAAATATTTACAACATATGGGACTTCTCGTAATCCCGATTCACACATGACCGGTTTCTTATGTATTGACTCGTCCCTTGTGAGACATCACGAAATATAAGCAAGGGCTCCGAACTGCCTGAGCGTAATTTTATACATACATAGGTTAGTATGGAAACAATTTTTGGCACAAGTATGCGCGATTATGGTCTCTCCACGCTTCACATAGAGCTGAAAGTGCTTCGCATTTTCGGTAAAGTAATTGACAGTATTGTTTTGTATCACCTCATAGATAACGCTTTATGATTCAGCCAATATTTTTTTATGAAAAAGTTTATTTTGAAACTGTTACGGAAGCTCGTAAGCGTTAAGATGGAAAATGTTTTAGCAACAAAAATGTAAAATATTCCCAGGTTAATCATTATTTTTTTAGCTTAATTTTGTTAACGAACTGCAGAATTCTTTTCTTAATGTTTGAAAAGAATTTGAAACGATCTCTTGGGGCAAGAAGGGTCCATGAATCCACGATGACGTTTTGTTGTGTTGTGTATAATATAACGAGGATACATAAGAGAGTTAAGTGCAGCTGCGTCTTGCAGACACACGCACAAACGAACTAACAACCGCAGACAACCTGATTTAAGGCAGGCGGGTCGATGCCCTTGCTCTCTCCACTTAAGACCTGCGCGCGATCAACCATGTTTGTCAAATGTTGGAACATGAGTGTGTTTGTCAAACGTTTGAGTGTGAATCGATTACTACTTAGATAAATCAGAACTAACTTATCAGTGAAAGTTTCAATAAAATAGGATTTACTTATGTAGATACAAAACGAAAACTAGTTCATTTATGTCAACGTCAATATTTATCATAATGAATTATATGAAGTTATTGATTCCATTAAAGCTTGTCGCAGTTATGAGAAAGTGCGTCTAGTCTGTGGAGACCTAGAAAAGTCTATTTCAGAAAACGTCAGTTAAATTGTTTTAAATAAAACGTAAAGAATTTATTCCTCAGACGACATTCTTCATTTCATACGAAATGAATCAGTTTCTATTTTACGCGAGTAAAATTATACAGTTCGTGTTATAAATTTTCTCTGATCGTTTGCTAGCCTCGCGAATACTGCATGTTGCTATAAATTTAATAACTGGCGTAATGTACTAATTATTTAACTGTATCTGCGATAATTAGACAGAAATACGCTAATAAGTAAATGATTATTATGAATGCCTTTGCAATTTCTCATACAGTATTTTTTGTAAAGCTGATTTTTAAAGTAACCTACAAACAAATTTAGCAATTGATTAAATTGCTTTTTCCGCTGTTTGTATCGATATGTTTTTCAACTTAGGCGATACGATAAAATATGTTCGAAATAGTTTATTTTCGCCTCGCCTTCTTTACAAATTCGCAAAGAAAACTAAACATTATTATTATATTTGAACTCGTAGTCTTATAAACAATGTGCTTTGGGATAATTTAAGCGATTAACTGTTTGGAAGAAACAACTATAAAGTGCAATAATGTCTAGGATATTAGCGTTATATATTATTACGTGAATCGCGTAGGTATAAGCATTCAGTAACGTGTTAAAAGTTAGTAGTCAGGTAATAAGCTCATGAATTGACAAGCGAATGTAATTATCGTTAAGATAAAAGTTAACCTCCGACTTCTGTATAGGTTAACGTTTATTATTATTTAAATGAATATTAAACATTACGTGGTTCTCAATCAGTAATCGATAATGTTAAGAAAATCTTTTTGTCTCCTAAAATGTATTGATAAATGTATAAACTAATGTTTTTATTTAAAACTGTTATGAAAAAATAGTCACAAGCTTACTCAATTAGAGTGGAAATTGCGCCGATCCAGCAAAAATGAAGGTACTAAGTAGATATTGGCATTAGTTCCGCCTTTATAGAATGTTTTGTATGAGATAAATAAAATAACTCTATGTATTATAATTATAGTAAGTTAAGATACCAAAGTCTTTAGCCAAGACCAGAGCTTAAAAAGGTATAAATATATGTGTTGAAACCCTCTATCGTATGCACAAAATTGAACCAATGACAATAATTTACACAGTATCACTATTTAACTACAAAGTCACATAACTACAGTAATATCAATAAAGCCAAGTAAATAAACAATAAAAACGAATCATCAATGACTCAATTATGTACAACAGAACAGTACAGTCAGATTGCAAAATATATGTATCTATACATCCATACTTGTAAGTATTATAAATGTATAAGTCTGTCTGTTAGTCACACTATAACTGCTAAACCTCTGACCCGATTTTGATAAAACTTTGCATGGGTATTATCAAAGACTTAAGGTACAATATAGGCTAGTTTTATTCAAAAAGGTCTTCTCTGTAGGGGTTTAAATACGGGTTAAAGGAGTTTAAATACGGGTTGTAAGTTTGTACGCGGGTAGAGCCGCGTGAGTCAACTAGTACTTGGTATAAACGGTCATACATTGTGAGCATTACGATGGTATTATTGAAATGTATGACCATATTCAAGATAAATGGGTCAGATGGTATCATCAACGACATATAATGTTCGATTTAATTAGCCTGAATGTTTCCATTATCGAGTTACCTATACAAGTATACGTTTGTATACTTTAATTAATGATACTGAGCCTTGGAATTAAGAAAATGAAGGTCGTGTATTGATTGTTTTGAAAGCAAATAATATCAATGAACAAACCAAATAGTAATCATTGTTTATATTTAAATGTACGTATTTTTTACTTTAATAAGAAGGAAAATTCAAAAAGCCCTGACTTTTTAAAATGTACTGAGTATCTACTACTATGAAGAGATTTCTATGAGAGATCAAGTCTTTCCACTTTGGTAAACAGTTAAACAGGTGTTCACTATTTCAAAAGAAAGCTTGGTACACAGTGAGCACAGCATTTACCAACAGTTACATAAAATTTTATCTTATTTTTCAATAAACAGGTTCTTAGGCAGCGTTGTATCATCAAGTCGTTTTGACAGTTATGATTTGCAATCATAAATTATAATAGAAAACCAATTAAAGACTTGTTAAGTATGTCTCGGACGGCTGGTTGGCTAGAAAAGGAAAATGGCTACATTAATGCTTAACTATTCATTTTATTAAGAGTCAGAGCCATTTGCACTCTTCGGTAAATGTATAAAGAGAACATAAATAAAAAACATGATTATGATATTTTATTATAATTGTTGCAGAACTGCGGCATACTTGCTTGGGCATTTTTAATAACCCGTATCCTATGAAGAGGTATAATATTTACAAAACTTCATCTTTGTTCAACCGTTTTGCCGAGAAATCGTAACAAACTAGTTGCTTGAGCTTTTCTCATATAGTTAAACATTTATTTAGTATGGATTTTTACTGTAATTGCACAACTAAAAACATTTTAAGTTGACTTGCTCTCTTAAAGACCAAGTCATAAGTTTCGGGGATTGCTTCGTAATAATATCTGTATAAAAAAGATAAGATACCTTTACGCTCATAAATAAAAAGGAGTTAAGTAAAGAATAATACTTTTAATTTCTCTCAAGAATGAAAGGGTAAACATACTTTGTATGAGAACAGCTGCCATTGCTTCGATTTATTGCAAGTGTCAGGAGAAAGGAAAATATATATGATGGTTTAATACTTTATTTTATGTACGTATGTATCTATGGGATTAAAATTGTATCAACGAGGAACGTAGAAATAGATTTGTAATCTCTTTGAGCTTACGATCTCATAGACACTTCGACGTAGGTAAGAAAAAGTTGGGTAGTCTGCACAGAGATTATTTTTATTGATTATTATAATAGAAATCTTTAAGTTTACTCTTTGTTTTTACGAAAAACACTTAAGTATATGAAACTAACTAGCATATAAACTGTAGTATCGAGTTTACGAAAAGGAGTTTGAAATTTTATGACGTTAAACATAATTTGTCAAAAAATACGCACAACAAAATAGTGCCTAAATGTGTAAAGACTAGTTCCAAAAAACGTGCGTCCTTGAAAAAATAAACCTAGATTTTTGGAGTCAGTGACCTCAAAATCGGCTTAAAAATATTCAACAACATTCACTTGCCTACTGTAGTATGCGTAATTCGTCTATGAAAGTAAGAATAAGAGAACCTGCCTAAAAAGTGTAATAGTATTTGTAGTATTGCATTCATTTGTTTAGGATACAATCTAACAATTGATTCTCGATACTACCGACTTTAGAAAATTGCGCTACAGATAGATTTATTTTCCACCGACTCTACATTACATCGTTGCTTAAACTTAACATAAATTTAATTCTACTTCCCAAAGGGTACAAAATACAACTTCAATCTAATCTCAAAAGTCACAATTCACAATAAACGCTTCTAAAAGGTTCTTATAATAGTGTGAGTCTTCCATTAGTTGCGAAACAAGTACAATATATTGAGCGACATTGCTCAACAAAGTCGTTGGAACTCAACAAGCTATATCACAGTGTAGGGAGTTAAAAGCGTTTTACTTTTAACTGAAAGTTATCTCAGAAAGCATAGATCATTGTCGGAGCTCATAAAACGTGTTCTCGGTAGCGTCCGAACGAGTTTGTATGTGAAGTGGTGCGTCTCGTAACGTATGCAGAATGACCAATGAACAACACGATAGAGGAATACGCGAACAATTATACGTATGATGGAGGTTTTCGTGACGAAAATTATATAGTTTGGACAAAGTTAAGTGATTTTTTTCGACGTTAGTAGTAGCTTTTCTTTTAGTCTTTGAGTCTAGTTTCAAAATCTGTGTAAAATGTTGTCGTAGGTCACACGACCTATACGTAACATAATACCCGTGATTCTTCTTCACAGAAAATAATGAATCACTTTTATCTTGATGACATTCACACAGCCTGCATTATCTGATTATCAACTTTTTCGTTTCTTCGAAACCTGCGGTAAATACCAAATCTCTAAAAACAGTAAGGGAAGTCAAGTAAATTTTCCTTAACCTGATAATTAACTTGACAATTAGATTAACTTGAAGCGTACAACAATAGCATTTCACATAGTTTTTAATGCAAACTAGAAGCACGTCAAGTATAAACTTTGCGTTAATTACCTTAAGTAAGTATTTTATTATTATCGTAACGGAGATAGTTCTAATTGCACGAACGCTGTCTGGCTGCAAAGTTCAGACAAAAAAGCCCAAGTTGTTGTTGCATGTGTATGCAAGTTATAATTACATTGCCTCCAAACGCCAAATCCCACAGAACGTAATTATACAAAGTCTGCACAGGATGGCCCCTCACCTGACTAAAGTCCAAACTTCCACCCATACACACGCGATTTGAACCTCTATTCTGTTAGTTTAAGGTTTGTTTTTCTACTGTAAAATACTATAGCGAATTTTCAGCGAGGATTTCCCCCTTTAAGCTACGTCTGAAATATACGTTAGCGACACAAATAAAATAGGTGCAGTCTGCCGCCCACCGCAATGGAGGGATTAATTCGCTTTGCCTGTGATGTTTTAATTAAGTTCTTTTTGCATTCTCCCACTATTGAGTCAGCCAGCCATATCTATCTGTAGTTCTGTACCTACGGCCAGGTAATTAACGAGTTCAAAGAATTGTTTAATCTGAACTTAAAGGCCCGAATGTTTGAAATATAAGTCCCGGAAACAATTGGCTTACACTGCTTTAATTTTTTCGTCGTCATTATTTATATTAGGGGCCCACGTGTTAACACTATTACCGGATGTTTGAAACACGGAATTGCTCCGCTAAGTACATACTTCATTTCCTATTAGATATTATTTGTGAGTATTCGTGTTTGTAGATAAGCCGTGAACACTCGCGGCTCAGAAAGCGTTATTTTGATAATATATTAATGTGAAGTGGCCGTATATTCTCATCGCAAGAGGAGAGGGCCGTTTTATTTTTGAAAATGACTCCATCAGTCACAGATAACGCTCCTGGGGCGTCACAAAAAAACTGTAATGCTTCGTATTATGTGTCACGTACAATTTTGTAGTAACTAAATATTGTTCAGAGGAGTTTGCTGGATATTTCTGTGACGTTAGGACACTTATACTCAGTTTAATGTGTTGGAATGCTGCGTAATTGATTTATGCTATAGGAAGCGTCATTATTCATTACATTTCTATGTGATAGAACTTATAAAACTCTCAGCTATTCGCGTCAAATAACGCTATTTCCTGCTTTTTGAGCGACCACACATTTATATTTTGGATTTCAATGTTATTTGATGTGCTCGTAAAGTACCATTCATCTTGACAAAATCAACGATATCGATTCAAATCGGTTTAAACCAGTCTTAGAATCGCTGAAACGGGAATCGCTATTGAAGATAAACAGCAAAAGAAAGAGAGTTTATTAGCATAAGAATAGCATGAACAGATTCTAATAGGCCAGTAATAAGGAAAACAAAGCCCGAGAGCGCACACAATAAACCAAAGTGTTATAACCAATTACAGTTTATACAACAGTGGTTTATTGTAATTAAAAATATTATCGTCGCATATATTAAGAAATATGAGCACGTAAATGCCATTGAACGTTGTTAAAATCCGAAAGACGTTATGAATCATTGTGACGCATGTAGGTAGCGCCTGATCGAGTGACATTTTTCCGAGCGAACATCGTTTTTATCGTTGACATAACTGAGCACAGAATACGAGAGCACAGTCCGAGCGTACGTTATTGTATTAGGTATATCGGTCGCACAATAAAAGAGCTTTTAAAAACATCGTGTGGTATCTCGGCGGCCATACAGACGCTCGTGTTACGCGTTGTTTTGAAAGCGCATAGACCGATTACGATTACGTTTCCAACGAAGTGTCGACTTCGGGTTACGTTTTATACCGTCATTTGAATCTCTCGCTCGGATGTTTGGTCCGAAACGCTCGTTCATTAGCATTTTATGACTGATACGACCGATAAAAGTGTAATAAGACGCATTCAGCGGGTCATATGATGTGATAGACGTCCCGGCCCGGCACGCTGGCACACACCAGCTAGAGGAAGTTGGCACTACGTTATTGGCCTATACCCATTGAATTTGACGCATTTCAATTCATTCAATGGCCATCATTGTACTTTTCAAATGTTCCGATGTTGCTTTTGTTTGTCTTATGCGTTTGAAAACTCATATCCGAGTCTAATGTCCTTTATAATTCAACAGTTATGACTCACAACGTGAAACAGCACACGCGATAAGTTTCGCACCTTAAATGAATTACATATTCATTTTACAAGGTATTTATTCAAGAAAGAAGTCAAGCATTTAAAGCAAATTACAAAGCTTATAAAATAATTCAAAGAAGTAAATAAACATGAAATTTAAATTGTAATAAAATCGTTCGCCACTTCACAGGGCGCATGTTGCATCGTAATTGCTTCATCGTCGCGTTTGAGAAACATACATAAATGAACCATTCATATGCTCTGAATATCTACTGATATCCGCTCATTCATTCAGTATGTGCGGTGAAATAACGGAAGCGTCTTTGAAGTTTCCCAGCGTTAATGTCAATGTCTACGCCAAAATTTGACGGCAGATCGGAGAGGTAAACGATCCGTTTGACGACACTTGGTAGCGATTAACAGATCTGCTTATAGGCACAGCTCTCAAAGTCAAGGCTCGCGCCGGGACAGGTGATGCTCTCCGTGCGCCATCTGCCGTCTACGCCGATTGTCCACGCTTCGATCCGATCTGAATGGCCTCACACCCCCGGCTAGACATAAAGTCAAACAGACCAGGGGCGCACAGGATCGTAAAGTTTTTTAGAACGTCTCTCGACAAAACGCGAATCGTAAAAGTAATTGGAGCCCATTCATATTAATAGACATTTACGAGGTCTACACCATAAAACAGAGATTGTCATCGCGACTTACGCAATATCAGTGCGAATAGACGATCATGTCGTATTAATTCCTTTTTGTTTGCCGAATAGTTTTTATTGACTGTAAATCATCTGCACCGGATATGTTTCAATGAATATTTAGTAGTCAGTTGGCTCAAAATTGGCACGATTTCTAAGAGACCACTCGTCTTAGGTTGTCATAGAGAAGGGCGTCGATTACGTTATTAATCGCTTCTATTTTATATCGACACATCTGTCGAATTTGGACCGCGCGCGGGCGTCGTCGGTTCGTATCGGGGATATCACATATTTTACTGTTATGACGTAGTATATATCTATACAGCGTTTCCCCGATCACAGATAAATAGAAAGGACATTAGGCTCGCAGCTGTCGCTCCTCCTCCTTGGGGACTCTCGCAATTTTCCTACCCTTAGTTTAATTCGAATCCCGAAAGGTTTTTCTCCGAATATTTATTATTATATCTTTATTAACGTTCGCGTTTCGTTTCGTCTCGTTTATAGCGAATAAGATTTGTGTTCCGGACTCGTTCGGTGAGCGTCAGACTGATAGTTTTTATGTGTTGTTTTATGCTCGAAAGCTAATAAAATATGCACCTGTCTAATAAATATCAGTGCGAACGTGTTGTGATAACAGGGCTCCACTCTCGCGGTTATAAATTATGGAGGTGGGTGGATAACTTGGAATTCTAAAGTCCCGATTTTGGATCATGTCTTACAAAGTGTCTCCGCGCGTCAGTTTTACCTTTCAACAAGAAAGAGAAATGTTTGTTGGCTGATAGCAAACAACGAGTTTATTACATGCTATTAGTATTACGTTCATTTTAAAGCCATATCTTTTTATTTCAAGTCTTTCAAAACAGATATACAAGAGCTCCCTCAAGATGAATGATAATAGCCGCATTAGACCCTAATATATTATTTGAAGTAACGTTACAGTAAGATTCCAGTTACCGAACCAACCCATATATGTTAAACGAAACGTTAAAAAGGAAACGTAAACAAAATTATTCATATCATAAAGTTTTATTATCTAACTGCATCATTGTTTTATATTGCGTAACTCGGCTTCTTTGTAATCAGCTAACAATAACAATTTCTTTATTACATACAATTACAACACATTATTAAAATGTTAATTGACTAATTATTGTTGGTAAGTATCTCGTTATAAACGTACGCACACACACATAAATATCGATGCTCAATAAATTTAAAATTACGTATAGATATTGCGATTCATGAGAATATATTTATAAATAAATTTACTTTCATGTATTCTGGCAGCAATTGCGATATGCGAGTGCGTATCTAATAGGTAATCTAATTACGCGAACCTGAGTGCCTTCTAATATTTTATTCGAACCCTCTCCTTCTTATTTATATCAGCTATATTTTAAGTCGAAACGCAATATCGTAACGTAATTTAAAACGAATTAGTTTACCCCTGCCGAGCTACCAAATTTGAATACCGCATGGATGCTCGCGCCCCATCAGATAGGTACGATACCTTTAAAAAACAAAGGGAGAAATGCTGTTACATTTTATAATTTGAGCTCCGCCCCTCCCGTGGCGAGAAGCGCAAATGTTTTTTAGAATAGACCCCCTAATGTACCAAACGTCTAGGTAGAGAGCTTTCGCACAAAAACGACTGCTTTTATCTCTGCAAAAATTGTTGTTTCGTCTGATAGTGTTGCGGAATACGACTATTTAATAGCTCCTCTCTTTGAGTGAAGGAGGTACTATTTTATCTGCTTGTGTCTCGAGTTACCAAGTGATCAGAAATGGGGACGGACGTTTATACACTATTTTGGCATAATAACAGAATAATATATTATAATATCGAGTAGTGAAATACGTTTATGTACCTATTTGATACGCGTTGATGCCCGAATACGCGAGTGTAAAACTCTCCCAATTACAAAACTAAATCCGAAAACAAATTGCTTGCAAACCGCATTATCCCCCAGTGGTTCACCCCACGGTCAGACTGGCCAAAAATGGCGGCTGTTGCTAATAACTCCCGCACGGACAGGGCGGGGCGAAGGGGTGTTATGGGGTTGCAAACATGCAAATTTAATTTGCTCGTATGCAACACAGGCGGTCGACGCCGACGGAGCTCGTTAGTTCCTCTATTGTACACTTATTAATTCAACTGTATAATTTATGGCGATACAATTTTCAACGTCGGAACAATGTGCGTGCTGGGCGCATAAATTGTTTTAATTGAAACTTAATGCGGGCGATATATGGAGGCATAGATGCGCAATGGTAGATATCTACTGTTTTTAATTAAGGGAGAGTATAATCCTCTTATCTATAGAACCCGTAAATTAAGAAGATTTATGCAATTTCAATGAAAACAATAGATAGATCAAGATGAGGATACAACAGATACATTTAGTAACTCCAAAGAAATATAGAAGATATACCTAATCATTAAAAGACATCAAAATACTAAAGAATAATAATAAGAGCATAGATACTATACAAATACGTAAGAAATATCGTGACAGCTTTGTACGCAAGCTTTAAATCTAGACAAACAAAGAATCGATATGATCTCACGAGTCCATAAACCAATGTAATACGAATCTTAATGTCTATCAAATACAGTCGAAATTTAATCGGCGCGATTGTCATACGCTACAGCGCCTACAGCTCTACACATTTACGTTTATCCATGCGTAAGTCACTATTGTTAACGTGTTACGAATAAACGAAAGCTTTCAAATACTGGTGGGAACCAATTTCATTTAATATACCAATAACTGAAAACTTAGGAGCCATTATCTTTCATTACTTCCATTGCGTCTATCGCTATAAGGATTCCTTGCTAGGCGGTTTCGCTGCGATGAAATTTCATTGCAATTATTTCAGCATCTCTAAGTCGTTGAAAGGCTCGTCGAGGCTACCGTGTTATTTTCATAGGTACTTCGTAATTGTCAGTTTAAAGCGTTTTAATTACGGAGTCGCTATTCCAAGGGTGTAATGCGCCCTTAAGCGCTCAACGACGGAGCCCTCCCTTATGTGCTTGTAAACTATGATAGGGCCACGTTCCACGCATGTTGCCGCTTAAAAGGGCCAGTTTCGTGTTTGTATTACTGTGTTAAACAGTCACTGCGTTTACACAGTTAATTATAATAGGCTATAATTTAAGCCTTTATTAGTACTTAGCTCATCGTGTAAAATAATTCACCTACGTTATACTTTCAGTACCGAAGTTAGGACTAGAGATGAGACGTTTACATCTCAACAACACGACAGAATAAATAAAGTAATTCTATGTAAACATTTTTCTCAGCTCACATTAAAGTCGATGGAAAGCTCAGATAATACAGAAGGCTGCTCGCCGTTGATATTAATCACCCCATAAGATACCTCATTCCCGTCACGCTACTTATCTCGTTCATTCAAGTATCTCAGTATAAATCTTAAGTATTTAATGAACCAGAAAATATCTAAGCGCAATTAAGGGGCTTTAATAACTCAAGAACGCGCTTAATATTTCCCCCCTCGGCCCCACCCCTCGTTATAAGACGAGTGATTAAATCGAGCCTCTCACGCATTCTAGCGACTCCCGCCCGCCATTTGCAATGCCGCAATTATAATTAAAAATTAATCCAGATTCATGAACTTTCATTAAAATTCTTCTTTGTAAAATTCTGGGTTCTAAATCAACGCATTAATATGAATGAAAATGTGTTTTGGGATCTTCTTAATGGATATCTACTTGGCTATGTTCTCAGGTATATAAGTGAGCCCCTCGACCGAAGAACTGCTTAAGATTCCTCCAGGTTATCTACTTTTATTTATTGTATGGCCAAAATATGCAAAAATGATAGAGAAATTCAAATTTCTGGAGTTATTTAAGGCGCACCTTTACTTACATTACGGCGTCGTGATATAAGGCCCTTAACGGAGAGTTTGGAGCACACATACGCGCCGGGGTAAGCTGTTATGTTCATAAAGCTACACGTGGAATTACCCAACATACAGTTATGTTAATGTCGGACCTCCCTCACCGGGCCAAAAAAGAT